>NW_006408626.1:7302172-7303896 GCF_000296735.1 Chrysochloris asiatica
CCTGGACTATAGAATTAACTATCCACACCCCTTTTTGTTACAAAACTTCTACCTTTACAGTAGTGACTATCGTAATTAGTCATGATAACAATTGCTATTGAATCATAAGAATCTTATCCCAATCTCCTTTCACCAGACCCATCTAGACAAAATGAAAATTATTCAGTAGGGATTCTACATTCCCCTGCACATTCTGAAACTGAACTCCCTCTTAAAATTTGTAAGCCAGTCACTTTATGCCATTATAGGCCCCCCATTTTAGGTAGCCAATGTCCAAGTTGCCCATCCCTCTCAACCCTGTGTACAGAGGGGATGGGAATGATCCTTGCTGAGAAGATTCCTTCCCTCTCAGTTGGTATTTTAAGCTAGTACATCCATAAATATAGCTCAAGTTCATCAAATTGAAGCAACACTTGTTTCCTTTATTGAAAAAATTTTTAATGTTCCTCTACTTAAGTTCTAATTATCCAGCCATTGAAGATAGGTTAAATGAGTACTGTCTGTAAGCTTGGGTATTTTTGTGCGTCTCCCCTCACTTCATATCAGCTTCATTCTCAGCTCTATCCCTCCATGGCTATATCCTTGTCCATGGGTCCAGGAGTCCTCAGGTCTCACCATACTTCAGACCAATCAGCCCTTCCTCTTCTCTCTCTCATAGCCAGGTCAATGGGAGTCTATGGAATGTGGTTGAACTCAGCCCACATCTTCATTGCTGCTTTCCCCCCACTTCTACTCACCAGTATAGAACATGGTTACCAACAAGCTTACATGCTGGCTCATGTATTCCCTTTGAGTTTCAGTAGTGGAAGGGGATTTGTCCTGAAAGGACTTGATTCCTTGCCTTGGTGGCTCCCTGGTGAACAACTTGATTGTTATTGTGGTAGTCAATAAGACTGCTGTATTTGTTTTCGAATTTCTGGCTGGTCTTTCTTTCAAGAAGTATCTTCTGTTTCTCTAGCTGCTCCAGGTTGGTCTGCTTATCGTTCAAGTGGAAATGTCCCACCTTAGAAGGTTCCAGATGGGGATCAGGGGATCAGGATTCCACTAGAGGTCTTAAACATTACAAAAGCTCCACAAGAAGCCTGTTTCACTGGGCAAGTTGTAGCACCCCTTTTAGACATTCCAATAAATTATAGGCTAAAGATGGGATTACAAGCTTTCTATAATCATGTCTCCAGGTATTCCTTTCTATGCCCCTCAAGTGTCTATTTTACAATAGTAGGCAAGAGAAACCAATATTCATAAGATAGTCAAGCATCTTAACATTATTTCTCCCCTGTTACCCATTCAGACTATGCCTCAATCCCTGTATCACAGAGCCCTGTAGTTCCAAGTTTAGCCATACATCACTATTTACCTCTGTCCCATTTAGCCCATGCTTAAGTGTTCTACTATCTACCTTGTTTTTCTATCCCCCTCCCCCTTATTATGTGTTGCCCTCCCCCAAACCTGAACTGTGATGTGTCTATTACCTGTCCTGTGCTCTACCATCCCATCCCCCTATACCCCTCCCTGATAAGCAACAAATAATTATATATATTTTTTCCTTTTAGTGTGGTTATATTTTCTTAAGCTTTTACAATAATGGTCCTATGCAATATTTCTCCTTTTGTGACTGACTAATTTCACTCAGCATAATGTCCTCAAGATTCATCCATGTTATGTGATGGCTTGCAGCTTCCTTGTTATTCTTCAAGGTAGCATAATATTCCATTGTATCTATA
>NW_006408626.1:7327079-7331649 GCF_000296735.1 Chrysochloris asiatica
GAGATGTAATCCATATCATAGGCTGTGCTCTTTGATCTTCATCAGTAAATGTTTTAAGTCCTCTTCACTTTCAGCAAGCAAGGTTGTATCATCTGTATATCGCAGGTTGTTAATGAGTTTCCTCCAATTCTGATGCCACGTTTTTCTTCATATAACCCAGCTTCTTGGATGGATGATTTCTCATCATACAGGTTGAATAAGTATGGTGAAAGAATATAACTTTTTGCACACATTTCTTAATTTTAAAGCATTCAGTGTTCCCATGTTCTGTTCAACCAACTGCCTCTTAGCTCTCCCAAGAAGTGCCTAGAGACATCCCACTCACAGGTGAACCTTCTGCCTGAAAACATTCAGTTTTAATCATTCTATGGGCTGTGAATCCTACTACTCTATCTAATATTCTGATTGTGGTATCTGCCGCTGCCAACACTCCTCTATCATTTCTTGTATCCTGGATTGAGGAAGTACAGCATATAGATAACTCAAGTTTCAAAGGATGTACTCTGATCCTGGCACTTCTTTTTTGATGATAGTAAGGTAATTTTTTTTGATGTTTTATTGTGAATTATGTGATAGTTTACATGGGAGACCAGTAGTTTTACATTCATTCTATCGTACATCATTCATTGCCACAACCAAAGGGTATAAACTACAAGCCTGCCCCCCAGTCATCAGCACACAGCCCCTCTCCCTCTCTGTTATCTAAAGTACCCAGCCGCTCCATCTCTGTCATCGTCTCTGCCTCCATCTCTGTTGTTACTGCTTCTCTGGGTAGGGTCTCGCTCTCTACTCTTCTCCCTTGATAGTCCCAGGGACCTTCACTCCCAGACTGGAAAGTTAATCACTCCCCTCCTTGCTAAAACATTTACCTTTATATTTCCAACCATCACAATCAGTCCTGATAACAATTATTCACTATTATATCACAAGGTAATTCATTTTTGTTCTTAAGATAGTGCATGTTACACACAGTGGGATGGCAAAATTCACCAATCCCACATTAGAGTTCCAAGTTTTTACAATCTCAATTAACCCTCCTAACAATCACCCATTACAGAATTATATAATCCTAATAGCACCTTCCTCTATTTTCTTTTACCCATATTAATCAGGAAAAGATGAAATAGACTTCATCTCTATTGTCCTGTCCAGTCATTTGTTGTGAGTTACAAAGCAGAGACTGATCAAGTAAATCACAGCACCACAGCCTCATATCATACAAAAGCCAAATGATGAAAAAGTAAGACTGAATGTAAATTTATACCTTTGAATTATGGTTTTGGTGGAAAATATTGAATATACTATGGATTCCTATTAAAAAAAAAGAAAAAGTACAGCCAGAATGCTCCTTTGAAGCCAGAATGGCAAGAGTTACTTCAGGTACTTTTAGCATGTTATGAGGGATGGACCAGTTCCCTGAGAAGAACATTATGCTTGGTAAAGCAGAAGGTTAGGAAAAAAGAGAAAAGTTATCAAGTAAATGGATTGATGCAGTGACTGCAAGGGTCAGCTCAAAAAAAGCAATGAATGTGAGCATAATGTAGGAACAGGCAATATTTTGCTCTGTTTACACAGGGTATGTGTTGGAACCAACTACATAGTACTTAAGAGCAAACAACCATATATTACAGAATAACAGAGTTTACAGTACATACAGAAATTGTGATGAATTTGTTTGAGTCAGAAGACCTATTTACTTTTGCTTACAGACATGAAGGAAACTTTTAAGACTCCTGACCAAAGAATTAAAATATCAGTGAAATCTTATCAGAACACGAGTTTAGTCTCAATAGTTTGAATTTTTAAATACCTCACACACCTAGGAAGAATTGTTTTTTTTACCTGAAAAACTGAATAAAGCACATTTTAAACAGAGACATGTTGCTGTGAGAGAACATGGTAGTACTAAGGTCTTGCTGGTTTTATGGTGAGGTTGTAAAGCTATAAGACAACAAAAGGCAAGTTGGAAGCCAGGTGTAGAAGAAATTCATATAGGAAGGACCTCTGAAAGGTTTAATTTTTCATGAAAGTAAAAGTAGCAATAAAACATTTATAAATTTCCTTTGAAGAAAATGCTTACTGGTCATTTGAAAAAAGAAGATTCACTAATAGGTCCCTTATTCTTCACCAACTAACTCCATGGCACATAGCCACCACCACCACCACTTTATTCTTCAATGTATTGATTCAAATGAGAAAATTTGAACAAATTACTCTCCCATAATTTTTCTATAGTAAATAATTGGTTTTCCTTTACAGTAGTTATATTAAATGGCATGTGATTAGCTTTATTAAATTGTGTTCGATTTTATCAAATTAAGTTATTTGTTATTTATATCTTAATGTGATTTTTTATGTGTAGAATACTCAGCAAATTCAGTAAATAATTATAGTTTTTCTAGATATTACATGAAAATAGTTTTTTGGTGTTTTTTTGGCTAAACTAGTTTTTTTGTAGCTGTTTAAAAATAAAATATATTAAACATGGTCTGATGCAGAATTGTATGCAGTATTGAAAAAATAAAAGTGACAGTACAATGTCATTCTAAAATAAACACCTTAGTACAACAATTTTCCTATATTTTTACTGTAATCAGTAATATTTTTTGTGGAATTTTGGATTTTAATCTAAATTATTATTTGGTCTAGTTTTATTTTATTTTATTTTTAGTTGATTCCAAATCATATCAATACAGTGTGCTACAAAATAGAACTTCTCCATAGGGTCTTTTTTGTTTTAAAAATAATTCTGATTTTTATATTGCAAAAATATATATAACACATTTGCTAATTTAACACTTCTTACATGTATCATTTAGTGACATCAATTATATATATTATGCTATGTAACCATCATCAATATCTGTTCCCAAATTTTCTATCAATATCAACAGAAATTCACCGCTTTCTTAGCAATGACCCTTTTTTCCCTTGTCTCCTGCCTTTGGTAAGGACTAATAAACTTTGATCTTTATTGATTTGCCTGTTCTAGATATTTCATATGACACTAACAGATTTTTTTTTTTGGTAGATTTAGTGGATCTTAGAAAAATAAAGCAACATATCAAGCCCTTAATTATAAAGGATCATGAATTAAAATTAAAATATTAGATAACTGATAGGAAAGGAGGTAAGGTGAATGTGGTATTCAAAACACAAAGGTTGCAAACACAAGACCATATGATCTCAAAAACCTGACATTGCACTGATTAATTGAATATGTTTTATCAGATATAATTGCAGCTATCAATAGAGAAAGAAAAAAGTACAATGCAGTCTACAGTGAAAATTACGGGTGCTATAAATAGCAGGCGTTCTGCTCCCGTAATGATTTACAGCCTCGGAAACCCTGTACACGGTCCCTATGAGTCGGAACCGACTCCACGGCACACAACAACAACAACAACATAAATAAATAAGAAAACCTGCCGCTATTATGAACACTAGAAAGTTAGTCCCCAAAACTTTATTATTTTAAAAACAAAAATGATTTTGTAAGTAGGATTTTTTTAAAAATCTAAGCTAGTCCATGTTAGATGAATGCCTCCAAAACTCACATCATGTTTTATAATTGTTGAAATCACCACATAATGAAGAGTTTTGGTGCTATTTATTTGTGTCATTTCTTAAAAATTTGGGTGAAAATTTGCAAATGTCTATATAGATGTTCCACCACTATCAAGTTGCCAACAGGTCTGTTTCCACCCATGATGACTTCATGTGGGTCAGAGTAGATTTGTGCTCCAAGTTGTTTCAGGTTCTGATTTTGCAGAAGTGATTGTCAGATCTTTCTTCTAACAGAAATCTGGGTGGATTGGAACCTACAACATTTCAGTTAGCAGTTGAGCTAAGTGACTATTTTTACCACTTTGCTGTTGTTGTAGTTAATTGCCAGTGAGTTGGTTCTGATTTGAGTGCTTTTTCTATAGCAGCATCACTTACAGACTCCATGTACTTGTTATTGTTGTTGTGCCCTCAAGTTGGTTCTGACTGAGAGCAACACTGTGCAGTGTTTCTGAGGCTGTAAATCATTCTAAAAGCAGAAAGCATCATCTTTCTTAAATGAAGAGACTGATAGGGTCAAACTACCTACCTTGTTGTCCAGTGTTTATCCAACAGAGTCACTCTGCTCCCAATTATTACAGATACACATATTTATATATTGTGGGAAAAAACATAAAACTGGAAAGAATAGGAAAAATAACAAAAATAGTATAATGCCAAAATCAACCAAATGATTTCGAAGATAACATTCCATTCAATTCTCTCTAAATTATAACTGTATTCTATGAATGTGCTTCTTATGATGCATTATTTTATTACCTGATAAACTGTAATGGCTTCTTTGCATCAATAATAAAGTCAATAATCTGCTGTTTTTAAACTCCCCCAATATGCATTTATAGGATACACTATACAACTCCAAGACTTTTTGGTCTATTGGACCATTGACCTGAAATTTACAAAGTCATTAAATGTGTATTTACACGACAGCTGGAAAAGCCTCTGCAGCAGTCAATGGTCTGTTTCTTCAAAATGCTTAAGAGAATATTTACATTTAAAAAAATAT
>NW_006408626.1:7332784-7342308 GCF_000296735.1 Chrysochloris asiatica
AAAAAATGCAATCAAGATGTATTGATAATTACTGGTGATTGGAATGAAAAGGTTGGAAACAAAGAGGAAGGATTATTACTTGCAAATTATGGCCTTGATGCTGGAGATCGTGTGATAGAATTTTGCAAGACCACAGTTTTCCTCATTGTGAATACTCTTTTTAAACAACATAAAAGATGACTCTACACATGGACCTCACCAGTTATAGTAAACAGAAATCAAATAGACTACATCAGTGGAAAGAGATGGTGGAAAAAACCCACCTCATAAGCCAAAATCAGCCCGGGGCAGAGTGGAACAGACCATCAATTACTCATAGGCTGAAACCAAAAAAAATTAAAACAAGTCTTTGAGAAACAAAATATGACTTTGAATATATCCCACCTGAATTTAGAGTTCATCTGAAGAACAGATTTGATGAATTACACATTAAAGACTGAAGACCAGAAGAGTTGTGGGATGACATCAGGAACATCATGCAGGAAGAAAGCAAAAGGCCATTAAGAAAACAAGAAAAAAGGAAAAGATAAAAATGGATGTAAGAAGAGACTCTGAAACTTGCTCTGCAGCACAGAGACGCTAAAGCAAGTGGAAGACATAAGGAGGTACAATAGCTAAAAAAAAAACTATAAAGGTCAGCCCAAAAAGACAAAGTCAAATATTATAATGAAATGTGCAGAGATCCGGAGTTAGAAATCAAAAGACAAGAACACACTCAGCATTGCTCAAGCTGAAGGAACTGAAGAACAAATTCAAATCTCAACTTGTGATAATGAAGGATTCTATCTGCAAAATACTGAATGATGAAGAAAGCCTCAAAAGAAGATGGAAGAAATACACATGGTCACTGTACCAAAAATAGTGTTTAGAATATATGGTGGTGGTGGTGGTTATGTGCCCTGGAGTCGGTTCCAACCTATAGCGACCCTCTACAGGGTTTCCGAGGCTGTAAATCTTTACAGGAGCAGAAAGACTCATCTTTCTCCCACAGAACAGCTGGTAGTTTCGAACTGCTGACCTTGAGGTTCACAGCCCAATTCATAATATATAAATATGTTTAATTAGGTTTCTCAATTTCTAGAAGCAAACTGCTGATATTTTGAACCCTCGGTTGATAACCATTTTAAGGCAGGTGAAATTTTGTCACATAATCATTTGTCAATATTTCAGTACATATATTTTTGGCAAAGTGTTGTTCTGACTGTATTTCTTTTCCTCTGGATGGTAAGAGAATTTACAACATTTTAGAAATGTGTAACATTTCTGTCAATCAAGTCTTTCCTGTTTTTTTGTTTTTTATTATTATTCAAACTGTCCTAAGGAAAATATATATGGTCATTCTTTTTCCAGTTGCAAAACATATTTCTATTGTATGTCACAGTTATGCAGTTTCTTTTTCCATTCTTTATTTAGGTTTTTTTTTTTTTTTTTCCTTTTCTATTAGCTATGTCAGAAACCCATTAATGGAAATAAAAGAAAAGGGTTTCATCCAAATTATAATCTTCAAAATTCAAGTTACATTTTCATCAATTCTTTTTACAGTTGAATTTTATGGAGGGTAGATTCAATCTGTGACAGGTTTTCCCTCAGATCTACCCAGTATATATAAGCCTTTCACAAAGCCTTCAGTGGATTCAGCACTAAAATAGACTGCTACCTCAAGCCATAAAGGCTTTTTTAAAGTACTTTGCTATCTGCTGATAAAAGAATTCTAAGACCTTAAATCTTGCATTATTTATGTAATACACATCCCATGAAGAAAATGATCTGCCATAGTATTAAGGATGAGATAATAAATTCTTTAGCTCTAAGGTAACAAAATAAATAGGCGGTGACCTTTAGCTAATAATCTCTTGTAAGAAAGGTCAATAACTGCCAGGGAAAAAGAAAGGCAAGTTTTAAGTCTGTTGTGGAATGAAAATTTAACTTGGAGTAGGTTTTGTTTTATTTTGTCAAGTAGAAAACGGATCTGAAGGTATGGTACTAATAAAGTATCTGATGATAATCATATTTTATCATCTAAATAAAAGAATCAAGATGTAAATCCAGGGCTCTTATTCAAATATTCAAAAGCATAATGCTTGATTACTCATGTAATTCTATTCTTCTATTACTCATTAGTAACAAATGATTACAGATATATCTGTCCACATAGACAATTGAAATACTAAATAGAAAAAAATATGAATGTTAAGAAAAATTAGGAGGAACAAGAATTATAAAATAAAGATGTTGTTGTTAAGTGCTGTCAAGTTGATTCTGACCCATAGCTACCCTGTATAGAGTTTCCAAGGAGCAGCTGGTAAGCTTGAACCACCAACCTTGCAGTTCAAACATCTTTGCAGTCTGATGCATTAGCCCACAGTGTCACACCTCTACTGATTAAAATGTCTTTGGTAAATTCTTATAACATAAACATTTAATTTTGAGTTAGTTAAGAAGACTTCTGTAAAACTCTTAAATAGCTGATCAAGTTATGTGTGTGTGTATAAATAATTTGTCATCCTAAAATTTTTTTCAATTATTATTGAATCTATTAATGTAATCTTCAAAAGAGATTTATTTATTTAACTTTCTATATAATATATTTTTAATTAAATTCAATCAGATTCATTGAAAAATTATAAACAGAGGTCCCAAATACCCGTCAATCAACTATCCCTAATATTAACGCCATGTAAACCAACCAGTTGCCATTGCATTGGGTTTAGCTGATGGTGACCCATGTGTGTCAGAGTAGAAATGTGCTCCATAGGTTTTATATATATTGTATCAATTTTATTGTTGTTATTGACAAACATACACAGCAAAATATATGCCAGTTCAATAGTTTTGAAAATACCATTTAGTGACATTGATTACATTCTTCAGGTTCTTTAGCCATTTTCACCCTTCATTTAAAATTTTTTCTTCACATATTGACATATATTCACGACACACTAAACTTGCCTTCTAATTTTTTTGAGTTACTATTATCAATTTGATCTTGTTGTTGTTGTTGTTAAGTACCGTGGATTCGGTTCCAACTCATAGTGACCATGCACAAGGTTTCCAAGGTTGTAAATCTTTATGGCAGCAGAAAACCTCATCTTTCTCCCACAGAATGGCTGGTAGTTTTGAACTCCTAACCTTGAGGTTAACAGCCTGATTCATAACCACTATGCTACCAGATCTTAAAAGAGTATAAATTGAAAACAGGTATTTTATTTACTAGCTAAATTAACTATTTTGACTGCATTAGAAGACTTCAGGGTACACACTATCTGAAAATGTTCTGATGCTATTCATTGTGTTCTCAACTTTGCACTGTATCTGACAATGTTCCACTGCTATTCAGAAGGCTTTTTCAGTGGCTAAAGTTTCTAAAGTAGTTCTTCTCCCCTTCTTCCTAGCCTGTGTTAGTTTGGAAGCTACACTGCAAGTTATCCACCATGGATGACACTGTTAGTTTTCAAAGTACTGGGGGCAAAGCTTCATAACTTACATTCAAGCCACCATAGTAAGACTAACTGACAGATGAATGGTGGATTGGATGAATGGTGTATTGGACCTGCAAGGAAGACCAGTTAATACCACTATCATTCAAATTTACGCATCAACCATTAAAGCCTGTAACAATGAAATGAAGAATTCTACAAACTTCTTTTGTCTAAAATTGATTTAACCTGGACTCTAGATATATTGATAATTACTGGAGATTAGAATGCAAAGGTTGGAAATAAACAGGAAGATTAGTAGTTGGGAAATATGGTCTTGGTGATAGAAATGATGCTAAGATCACATAATAGAATTTTGCAAGATCAATTACTTACTCATTGTAACTACTTTTTTTAAGCAACATAAAAGGCCACACATGAACTTCACCATATGGAAAACATAGTGTATCTCATAATACAACCTTGAAGAATAGCAATGAAACTGAAAAACACCTCATAACAGGAATGAACCTGGAGGACATTATACTGAGTGAAATTAGTCAATCACAAAAGGACAAATATTTTATGAGGCCAATATTGTAAAAGCTTAAGAAAATGTTTCCATACTAAAAGAAACATTCCTTGATGGTCAACAGGAGTGGGAGGGAGAAGAGATTCATTAATTTGCTAAAAGGTAGACCTGAGTTAGCTTGGGGACAAGGAGGGCAATATACAAGGGAGGGAGTGCAATACACAAGAATAGGGAGGGTAGCAGATGAACAATGAAGATAGGGAATGATTTAGGAGTATGCATGGACTTAATGGGATAGAGGCAAATAATGATTTATACATAGCTTTGGAACAACCCACTGGATGAATGGGTAAAGGAGGGGGAAATATTTATGTATTTGATTATCTTGTGGATGTTGGTTTCCCCTGCCTAGTATTGTGAAATAGACATTTATGTATAATATAAACGAATATTGGGAATTAAGATGACAGAAAGTTTGTAAGTCCACCTGTAGCCTACAACTGATTGGATTAGCTAAAAGAGGAATTAGATTTTTTCCAGGGAAACAGGCTTTATGTTAGGCATTTATAGAGTATGGGGCCTTAGGTGGAATCCTGAGTTCCACCCCGAACCTTCTGACTTGGGACATTGCCACTTGAAAAGACATGCAGACCAACCCAGAGATTCTGGGAGAACAGAAGATATTTATTGAAAGAATGACCTGCAGACAAAAGCAGATTGTTTGGCTGTTTGAATTTCAAGCAAGCTGTTTTCTATGGAGGCACCATGACAAGGGAAGTCAACACATCAGAGAAAATCCCCTTACAGTACTGAAAATTAAAGGGAACCCATGAGCAGTTTAGTTTGCTGGTGACCACCTGGCTCTACTTGTGAGTGAAAGTAGGGGAAAATGCAAAAATGAAGACATGGCCTGAGTCTGACCATATTCCATTGACACCCGTTGACCTTGAGATGAGAGAGGAAAGAGGGATCTCTGGCTTGTCTCATGTTTGGGATGAATTGTGAACTCTTAAGCTCATGATCACTGACCTAGCCCCTGGGGACTACAGTTGAAAATGAAGCCACCAGCTGATCTGAAGTGCAGGGAGTTGTGTGTGAACTCTCAAACTTACAGCTAGTACACATTTAACTTAACTTGGATGGCTAATTGACCAGAAGTTGACCCAAGAAAGATAAAGATGTTTTATACTGTGAATAAGTACAAATTGCTATAATTTGATGAGCTAAACTTTTGCTTATGAATGCAGTGAGTCAAAATTCCAAACTGAATGGAAGCATTCTTCATACCAAGGAACAATCTTGTTTCCACAGTATACTGAGTTGATAGGGATGAAAAATTTACACATTGGTTATCAAAAATGAGTGGTTGATAGCTATAAAGGTATGATGTGGCTGACTTACAAGTTTTATGAGTATGCTTAGATTTGGGGTGTACGGAGTAAGGTAGAATCCTCATTGAATAGTTTCCTTCTTTTCCAGATAGATCTAGTGAAAGAGGATGGGGGATGATGGTGATAGGATTTATGAGTCAATTCGGAGTAATTGTTGGCAGGATTAATTGTGATTGTTACAAACTGTAACTGTAGAAGATATGTAACTGAAACAGAGGAGTAGTTAATCTTTCATTTTAGGAACAGAAGATCCCAGAACCATCAAATAGGAAAAGGATGAGTGGAGAGTGAGAATTCTACCTAGAAAAGTGGTTACAGCAGAGACAGTGAAACGGCAGAGGTGGTGGCATGAAAGACAGAGCAGTTGTGGCTCTAGGCTCAAGACTGAGAAAGTCTATGTGCCTGCAGCAGGAGACTGGCTGCCAGAAAGTGTCATTTGGACATTTAAATGAATATATATTATTTGTTTCATAAATGTGCATCAAATATTTTTGCCTTGTTTTTTTGTGAAATATAAGATGTAAATAGGGATCCATATAGAGGAAGCAGGATAACTATTGTTTCAGGGAGTGGATTGTAATCATTGAGATGAAACAAAGTGTATAATTCATTGAATGTAAAGCTGATGATCTTGTCTGTAAACCTTCACCCAATTTACAATAAAACGTTTTTAAAAAGCAAATAATTTAAACATAGGGCTACCATATAATCTAGTATTTCCAAACCTAGGTGTATAACCCCTCTATAATGAAATATATATGTTCACACAAGAGCCTATAGATATATATATTAATAGTAGAACTAACTATAATAACCAAAATATAGAAATTACCCAAATCTCCAGCAATTCAAAAATTAACAAAGTATAGTATACATACATACAATGAATTATTAGTCAATTATTTTTTTTTTTAAAAAGTGAAGTTCTGATACATGCTATGACATGGATGAACCTTGAAAACAATACGTTCAGTGAAAAACGCCAGACAAAAGAGGTCACATATAATTTGAATTAATTTATATGGGAACAGAAAACTCTAGAGACAAAAAGGAGATCAGTATTTCCAGAGGTTTGGAAGTACAATCAGAAGTGGCGGTTAATGTGCTAATGAGTAAGGGATTTCCTTCTGGGGTGGTTAAAATGCTCTGATATTAGATTGTGGCATTCTTGTACAATTTTATAAATATACTAATAACCACACAAACCCACAAAAACAAAAACAACAAATTGACTACATTTGTGAAAAGAGGCAGTGTAAAATCTTGATATTATCAGCCAAAACAAAGCTAAGGAGTGACTGTGGAACATATTATTAGTTGTTCATATGTAATTTCAGGCTGAAACTGAAGAAAATTAAAACAAGTCCAAGATTTTGAGCCATTTCAACTCATAGAGACCCTGTGTATGGTTTCTGAGGCTATAAAACTTATGGGAACAGAAAGTCTTACCTTTCACCCATGGAGCAACTGATGGGTTTGAACTATTAGCCTTGTGGTTCACAGTTCAGTGCTTATCTTGTGAAGTCACCAATAAATAATATCCCAATAAATGGAGCAAAACTTGAAGCCCAAAATTTCATTTTGTTTTGATCCACATCCAATAACAATGGAAGCAGCAGGCAAAAAATCAATAGACATATTGCATTAGGCAAATCTGCTGCACAAGAGGTCTTTTAAGTGTTCAAGAGCATAATTAACAATTTTAGAACTAAGGTAAGCTTGACCCAATTCTTGGTATTTTCAATAGCTTCATATGTATCTGAACATTGGATAATGAATAAGGAAGATCATAGAAGAATTAATACATTTGAGTTATGATGTTGGACTACCAGAAATACAGACAAATCTGTGCTGGAAGAAGTACAGCCAGAAAGCTCCACTGAAGTCAAAACTCTGTTTCTCAAACTTTGGGCATGTTATCAGGAGGGACTAGTGCCTGGAAAAAGACATCATGCTTCATAAAGTGGAGGGGCAGTGAAAATGAGGAAGACCTCCAAGGAGATGGATTAGCACAGTGACAACACCGTTGGATTCAAATGTTACAAAAGTTGTGAGAATGGCATAGGACCAAACAGTGTTTCCTTCTGTTTTGCACAGGGTCTTTATAAGTCAGAACTGACTCAATGTCATCTAAAAACAACAGCAATTCCTTCTTCCTCTATAATTCCAAGCCAATATCAAGCAATGGTTGTGCCTTGGATGGCCACTTGGCAAGCTTTTAATACTTTAGGCATTATGCATAGACCTGGGAAGTAGAACAGAGGCATTAGACACAATTTTAGGAACATTAACTAGGATGTCCCATGAAAACATGACCTTAAACTTTCAAACCAAGAAGCAAAATTACATGAGGCTTTGATTGTACATAACCAGCCTCAACAGCTATTCTTGTTTTGGTCATTGTTGTAAATATAACTATTGCACAAATTTTGCCAATGAAACTCTTTACAAGTGTCAAATGTATTGATAGAAATTACAATAATCAACTGCACAACCAACCATAACCTTAATTAATGTGTTGATCCTCCTTTTTCTCTTCCCTCTCACCCATGGTAACCACTAATAAACTTTGTTCTCTATAAATTCATCTTTTCTTTATATACTTGTTAGTGACATCTTACAATATTTATCCTCTCATGATTAACTTGTATGTTTTGGTTGTTAGGTTCTTATTATATATGTGGTTTTTGAAGCTATTCTCCCATTGGGCAGTATATCTTTTTACTTTTTTGACAACATTTTTTATGAATAAAAGGTTTTAATTTTGTGAGCCTCCATTTAGTTATTTTGTCTTTCACTGTTTGTGCTTTTCACACTATTAGATAATCCAATGCTAAAAGCTAGGCCTGACAACATTGCTCATGCTTATTTTATAATATTCTTATGATTTTAGTTTGAATATTTAGGTCCCTAATCCATTTTGAGTTTTTTTATGTGTGTATGGTGTGAGGATATAGTTTATGAATCCTGTTTCATTTTTCTACATGTGGAAATCCAATTTTCCCAGGACCATTTATTGAAGAGACTCTTTTTTCATCCAAAGAATGGATTTAGCAACCTTATCAAACATCATTTGACTATAGATGTGTAGAATTATTTCTAGAAATCTAATTCTATTCCCTTAGTTTCTTGTTCTATTGTTTTACTTGTACCAGACTTGGTTGATTACCATAGCTATATTGTGCAGTTGTCAAGTGTTGTTGAATCTGTTCCAGATGTAAATGTTTTCCTAGGCTTTAAATCTTTCCAAGAGCAGAAATCCTCATCATTTTTCTGCTGAGTGATTGGTGGACTGCAACCGCTAACCTTGTGGTTCACAGTCCAGTGATTATCGGTTTAGCCACTGTGCTCCCTAATGTAGCTGTATTGTTGTTGTTGTTGTTGTTATGGGCCATCGAGTCGGTTCCGACCCATAGCGACCCTGTATAGGGTTTCCGAGGGTGTAAATCTTTACAGGAGTAGAAAGCCTCATCTTTCTCCCGCGGAGCAGCTGGTAGTTTCGAACCGCTGACCTTAAGGTTCACAGCCCGATTCGTAACCACTACGCTACCAGAGCTCCTTTAATGTAGCTGTACAGTGTGCTTTAAAATCAGACAGTGGAACTCTTCCAAGTATTCTTTTACCTTTTTGCTTCATCTATTTGGGGTCTTTTGCCAGTCCATATAGCATTGAGAATTGGTTTTTCTACTACTGTAAAGAAGTCTGTGGAATTTTAATCAAGATTGCATCGAACATATAGATTGCTTTGAGTAATATTGATATCTTAACAATATTAAGTGTTGTAACTGATGAATATGGACATGATATTATTTATTTATTTATGTCTTTTATAATCTCTTTAAACAGTAATTTAAAACCTATATATACAGTTTACATTGAGTAACTGCTTCATGACCCTGATTAGATTTATTCCTAGGTATTTCATTCTCATGGATGGTATTGTAAACGTAATTATTTCTCTAATTTTCATTTCAGAATTCTCTGTACTGGTGTATATGAGCCCAACTGAATTTTGTTTTTTGACCTTGTCCTCTCCTAAATTCCATGATTAGCTCTAGATGTTTTCTTGACATCTTTTTGTGATTTACTTTGTGAAAGACCCAATAGAATGTGGGAATAAATGAAAAATATTGTTAATATCTTATGTAAGTAAAATTTTACTGAAGATAACTCAAAAATGGCTGC
>NW_006408626.1:7343498-7372230 GCF_000296735.1 Chrysochloris asiatica
TTAATGCAAAAAGCTCTAGGTTGGCAGATTCTGCCCTCTTACTTACCCTTTCCTCTTCTCCTTGGTGACAGCTTCTCCCTCCCTGATTAAACTCATATTCAGGTTCCAGATATCAGTCTGCAACTTTCAATTTCCAGAAGACATGTTGTGTTCATTCTATCCACTCACGGGAGGTGGTGGTGGTGGTTATGTGCCGTGGAGTCGGTTCCGACTCATAGCGACCCTGTACAGGATTTCCGAGGTTGTAAATCTTAACAGGCGCAGAAAGTGTCATCTTTCTCTCCTGGAACAGCTGGTAGTTTCAAATTGCTGACCTTGCAGTTCGCAGCCCTGCTTACCAGAGCTCCAGGGAGATATCAGGTACTAATCAATCTGTTCCCTAGGAGGTTGCAGTCCTGTCTAGCTCTCTTTCTTTAGTTACTACTTCCTTCTCTTCTTTTCTCTGATTTTAGTCCTAAAACCCACCCAGTTAATCCTTACCAGGGTCCAGTGTTGTCTTCCACTTTTGCCTGAGGCTTTCTGCATTGCTCTTTTGGGCTGTTTATATCTGAGCTGGTATGCAGAAGAAGGAAAGGCAGTATTTCCTCTGATTTACGAGGAGGAGGGGCTGGCACTCCAGAATGACCAAGAGATCTGTGCTGTTGGTTTCAAACCTCTGGTGGTCCTGTGGTGATTGGAAGAGCAATCTTCATTAATGTGACCCACCTCCTAACCCCACTGCATTGGGCCTTCAGTAGGAGTCCATTTCAGTACAGCAGCCAATAGTGATGAGTTGGGGGAGGGTTGTCACAATCTGAGCAGACCCCCCCAGGGTGGTCTGTCTTGTTGCTATCACAGCTCATCCCAATGTATGTTGATTAGAGAGACAATCTCCATTTAAGATGCTTGCTTCCTAGCATACAGCAACCTCACTCAGCAGTCCTTAAACAGTAAAGGAGGCAGAGGAATTCTAACTGATTCCCTGGAGGTTTGTCTTTTTAGTTTCAGATGCTAGAGATAAGGGAGGTGCCGGGAAGCAGGAAGAGTGCTGACTAAAGGAGCAGCCCCATGACAGCATATTTCTGAAGCAATTCACATTTGGCTTCCAGCTGACAGTGTCTGGGTAAGGAAGGGCTTGTCATGCTCCAAATGGACTTCCAGGGAGATCTGGCTAGCTCCTATCAAAGCCCCCTGTAGTATGTTGGCTGTGAATGGGATTGTCATGCTCCAAATGGACTTTCAGAGAGGACTGCCTAGTTGCTGGCAAAGCCCTCCTGTAGTATGTTGGCTGTGAATGCAACCTCCACTAAAGACTCCTTCTTTCTAACACAGAGCAACCCTAGTCAACAGATCTCAGCATAGACCAAAAGGGAGATCATACAGAGTTGTCCTGACTCTCCAGGAGGCTTGAGTTATGGAGTGTGCAGGGAAGCAGGTAGAGTGTTGATTATGAGAACAGACTCCACTGCATAGGTCTTCAGTAGGCTTACAATTAATGTGTATAGATCAGGGAGGTAATTCCATACTTCCAAATGGACTACTGGAGATATTTGCCTTGTTGATTCTAGAGTAAAGCCCTGTCTCTTTGTACAGATAGGAGAGGCTATAAAAGTAGGCTCCATTTCTGAGACCACTTCCCCAGTACATAGCAGTTGGTGACCCACATGGCTGGGGGAAGAACATGAGTGGTGGGAGAAGTGATTTTCCTACTAATTCATTGATACATGTTGGTTTACAGTGTCACACTGCTTTCTACTGCTCCTTGATTCAGTCTTTCAACACGTAGCACCACTTCCTTGGTGTATTTCTTGTATTTGTGGAGGAGTGTAAAATTATGATTTGCTTATGCTTCCATCTTCCCAGAATCATCCACTCATTACCCTATTTAAACTAAATTCCCCCTCCCCGAATGCATTTAAAAATATGAAATATAGAAGTCTAATTGGAATTTTCTATGAAAACAGTTTATGAGCCAATATATAAATGCCATCAATAAATTACATAAATGGGACTTCAAAGATTTTGTGAAAAAATTTTGTTATCTTTTCATTCCATTTTTCCAAGAATTTTTTGAAGCCCCTCCTACATCATTTTGTTATTGTTAGATATCATCAAGTAGATTCTGACTCATAGTGATCCTAGACACAACAGAATAAAACACTGAGCTGATGAGTGTCATCCTCATAATTGTTGCTACATTTGAGCAAATTGTTGCTGCCATGTCAATCCATCTTGTTGGTGGGGGGGGTCTTCCTCTTTTTCACTGAGCCTCCATTTTACCAAGCATGCTGTCTTTTTCCAGGGACTGATCCCTCCTGATAACATTTCCAAAGTATGAAAGATGAAGCCTCACCATCCTTTTTTTCTTAGGAGCACATTTAGGAAGCCCTTCTTCCAAGACAGATTGGTTTGTTCTTCTGTCTCCATGGTACTTTTAACATTAGTCTCCAGTACCATAACTCAAATGTATCAATTCTTATTTATTCATTATCCAACTTTCACATGCATAGGAGGAAATTGAAAATACCATGGTTTGGATCAGGTGCACCTTAGTCCTCAAGCTTTATTTGCTCTTGAACCTTTTAATAGGTCTTTTTCAGCAGATTTGCCAAGTGCAGTACGCGTTGTCTGATTTCATGCAGTACGTTGTCTGATTTCTTGATTGTGGTTCCTCGCAAAATGAAGTCTTTGACAACTTCAGTCTTTTCTCGACTTGTTATATATTGGTCCAGTTCTTAGAAGTCTTGTTTACTTTACATTGAGGTGCAATCCCCACTGAAGGTTGTAGTCTTTGTTCTTCCTCACCAAGTATTTTAAGTCCTCTTCACTTCCAGCAAGGAAGATTGTATCATCTGCACAGCACACTTTGTTAATGAGTCTTTCTTCAATATTGATGCCATGTTCCTCTTCATGTAATACAGTCAATGAGATTATTTGCTCAGCATACAAATTGCATAACTCTGGTGAAAGGATATAACCCTGGCCCATATCTTTCATACGTTTAAATCATTTAAAATCCTCTTCAGTTCAAAAACTGTCTCTTGATCTGTGTACAGATTCTTCATGAGAGCAATACAGTGTTCTAGAATACCCATTCTTCAAAATATTATCCATAGTTAGTCGTGATCCATGCAGTTAGAAGCTTTCACTTAGTCAATAAAGCAGAAGTAAACATCTTTCAGGTATTCTCTGCTTTCAATTAAGATCCGTCTAATGTCATCAATGGCATCCCTACTAACTTGCCTTATAAAGTGCATTACATTTCTGGATTCTCTGTCCTCCAACTTTGTAACTGCTTTTCAAACTTGTATTATTGTGACTGTTGTTGCTTTTATTAAATTCCATTTAGTTACTTCTGACTCATAGTGTGATGTTATAGAGGATGGCTGAAAATCAACTGACAGACTTGAACTATCAACCTAGCAGCCCAGCGCTTATCATACAGTGCTACACCAAGACTCCACTGTGGTTGCAATGGCTTTAAAATATGGTCTAATATTTAGTGAGTTATACCACCTTCCCCATTATTCTTTTCACTCCATTCCCCCAGATAAAATTTGAGAACATTTATTGAGTTCTAAAATATGAAAACTTAGTGTTAAAATATTAACTAGAATTATATTAAGGTTAGATATTAACTTCTGATCAATTGCTATTTTTTATTATATTTTCTTCCCATCCAAGAAAATGATTTGTTTTCCATTTTCAAATGTTGTTTTATGTCCCTGAATAGAGTTCTTAACATTTTCTTTTTGTAGATTGTATATTTTCCTTTTTAGGTATCTTACTAATTAATTATTTGTATTTACTATTTTGATTGAAATATGGTATTTTATGAATTACACTTCTGGAAGCTATTACTAGTATAAAGGAAATCTTCTGATTTTTAAAAAATATTTATTATGAGTTCAACCATATTACTATAGTACCATATTAATTTCATGCTAGTAAACTTTTGGGGTTTCTATTTGAAAAAATTACATTTAAAATGAGAATGATACTGTATCTTTTTCAGCCTCGTAAAGTCAATTAGATTCCCATCATTTCAATTGTCAAATATAATTTAAATAATATTTAAAAGTCTGAAAAATCTATTAAATGCGAGATAAAATTCAGTTGTGAAAATATCTTATGTCAGTGATTTTTTAAGGTCAATGTTTAACCATCTGGCTGTTCTCTAAGTTCTAAAAATTTCCACATCTCTTTTGAATTTTTTCTAGTAATTTATATTTAGCTAGAAAACCACCTATTTTCTTTAGGGTTTCAAATCTGTTTCTAATAAGTTTAAGCACAGTATTTCCAACTATTCATGCTATTTTTCTGTATTTCTGGATATGTCTAATCTATGCTGTTTTTCTGCTTTCCTATTCAAATTATGCTTGTTTTTCAAGTAAAAAAAAACAAAAAAAAACAGCATCTTTATAGCTGCTTAACTTGCTGCTATTGTTAAGTGCTGATGAGTCTTTTCTGATTCATAATGACCCTTTATAAGGTTTCCAAAGAGCAGCTGGTAAGTTTGAACCATCAGCCTTGTGGTTCAAACTGGCCTTGTGGTCAAGTGCATATCCTATATTGCCACATAGTCAAATGTAATGCAAAGTGATTTTTGAATCATTGGAAATTAAGAAACATTTTATTCCATATCACTTTGATCAAAACCGAAAGAACTATCCTACACTTTTTAAATCAATAAAAAGAGTCACAATATCATTTAGAAACTTTATGTCACAGCAAAAACTATTTGTAGAAAAATATATGAAAACTTTCATTAATAAATATGAGTCAGAATTGATTCAGCTCAATGGAAACTGGTTTGGTTTTGGGATATTACTAAAATTAAAGCTATTACTCCTCTAGGACATATATTTTATGGCATCCCAGAGATTTCTGAAAAAATATGATCTCTTAACCTATCATCATGTTTGATGATTGCTTTTTGCCTCTTTAGTTCTTCTGCTGAAGACTTCTAATGAAATTTTATTTTAATTATTATACTTACAACTCCACAATTTCCATTTTTACCCTCTGTTTACTTGTTTTCTACATGACAAGTCATCACTATAAAGCTTATTTTTAGTGTTTAAATTTGGTTTGTTTTAATTCTTTGAGCATATATATGATGCAATAAGTCCTGGTGTGGGCTAAGCACTGGACTGGAGGTTCAAACACACCAGTCATTCTGCAACAGAAAGATGAGGCTGTCTAACACTGTATAAATGTACAGTCTCAGAAACTCCTAGGAGTAGTTCAGCAGTTCTGTCCTAGATAGGGTTACTATAAGTCAGGACCAACATTCATCTATCAATTTGTCATATTGTGATGATTTGTGTGTTGCTGTGATGTTAGAAGTTATTCCACTGGTATTTTAAATACCACGATGGTCAGCCATGGATAACAGGTTTCATTGGAAATTTTAGATTAAAACTGTGTAAGGAAGAAAGAAAGACAGATGATTTCTGACTTGTTAGTTACTGAAAACATTATGAATACCAACAGAACATTGTAAAATATAGTGCCAGAACATGAATCCCTCAGGTTGTAAGGCACTCCACATATGACTAGAGAAGACCTGCCTCCACAAAGTAGGGGTGACCTTCCTGGTGTGGTGCTGTGGGTTAATGTGCCATACTGCAAAGCCATTTGAACTGCAAGGTTGGCAGTTCAAGCTCACCAGCTGCTCCTTGGAAACCTTATATAGGGTCACTATGGGTCGGAATCAACTTGATGGCACTTCACAGCAACAAAATACTGTCATAGATAGAACAAAGTTTTCAGGACGTTCGTCTGCTGATTGGACACAAAACTAAATGAGGAGACATAGTTTCAAACATCTATTTATCAGAATCTGAGATGTACAAAGTATATGTCTAGGAAGGTTGGAAGTTGTCAAAAGTGAAATTGAAGATTGATATCCTAGGTATTAGTGAGCTGAAATGAATGAGTATTAGTCATTTTGAATCAGACCGTTATATGCTTTACTATGTCAGCAATGTTTGATTGAAGATGAATGGCATCACATTCACTGTCAAAAAGAGTATTTCAAGTCAAATCAAGATCAGTGTGGAGGGACAATGATACCTGTGACAATATATTATCTATATGCTTACAAGGAAGACTAGTTGATACAACTATTATTCAAATTTACACACCAAACACTAAAGCCTATAATAATAATGAAAAAAAATAATAATGAAATTAAAGAATTCTATCAACTTCATCAGGTTGAAGTTGATCATACATGCCATCAAGATACACTGATGGCTACTGGTTACTGGAAAGTGAAAGTGAGAAAAAAAGATCAGTAGTTAGAAAATATGGCCTTGGTGATAGAAATGGTGCTATATGCGGCATTTTTTACCACATTTTTATAAAAAAGTTTCCTTGTATAACTAGGAAAATATAAAAATAAATAGCTACTTTTGTTGTTGTTATTAGGTGCCATCGAGTCAGTACTGACTCATAGCAACCTTATGCACAACAGAATGAAACACTGCCCGATCCTGGACCAACCTCACTATCGTTGTATAGGTACTTTTATGCTTCGATATAATATCGAGTTCTGTTCACTGAGAAGGTCTACAAGTAATGAGTACATCTAGCACATAGATTTTCATTTCCAAATACTATTTGAAAATAAAAGGAACCAGGGATCTTTATAAAAATGGCTTATTATAAGGGTTGTGTCAGGAAAATACAAGATAAGTCTAGACTACCATATGGTCTCAGGAAGTAAGGAAATGCTCTTAAGAAGGATGAGGATTTTAAGGACATTTTGACAGGACATAGGAGACAATCTCAAGGAACTTACAATGGCCCAAAATGGAATATTTTGAGGAAAAACATAAATAGAGTATTTGAATGTATTCAATTTGTTGTTGTTGTTAGGTACCATTGAGTCGGTACCAACTCATAGCTACCCTATGCACAACAGAACAAAACACTACCTAGTCCTGGGCCAACCTCACAATTGTTGCCATGCTTGAGTCCATTGATGATGCCACTTTGGCAATCATCTTGCTGGAGGTCTTCCTCTTTTTCTCTGAATCACCACCATACCAAACATGATATCCTTCTCCAGCAACTAGTCCCTCCTGACAGTATGTCTGAAGTATGAGAGGTAAAGTTTGGCCATTCTGGCCTCCAAGGAGCACTCTGGCTGCACTTCTTCCAATATAAAAATATAAATATATGTGATTCCATTCTTATATAAATAAATAAGTATATACCTGATAAGAGGCAGCTCCTCCTTATAGTAGGATTTCAATTATTAAATGATGATAGAAATAGAAAATCTGAGACTGTAAATATTGACAGAACAGAAAGCCTCATCTTTCTTCCAAGGAGTAGCTGGTAAATTCAAACTTCTTACCTTGTTGTTAGCAGCCCAACTTGTAACCAACTACATTATCAGGACTACTTAAGTAACCCCATGTTTTTGTTGTTGTTGTTGTTATGTGCCGTGGAGTCCGTTCCAACTCATAGTGACCCTGTACATGGTTTCCAAGGCTGTAATCCTTATGGGAGCAGAAAGCCTCATCTTTTTCCCATGGAGCAGCTGGTAGTTTTGAATTGATGACCTTGCGATTCGCAGCCCGATTCGTAACCACTACACTACCAGAGCTCCTTAAGTAACCCAATATATGGTGCTTATTAATCACAGAAATGGAAATAGTGACTTCACCATGGAGATCTTGCAGACACCACTTGAAACAAAGATCAAATTTAATATCATCAGTAATATATCATGTACATTATATTACTATGTGATGCTCTAAGGGCACTACATCACATTTATGGTATTCTTGGCCAAAACACCTAACCTCAACCTAATATGAGAAAAGATAAGACAAAGTCAAATTGAAGGACAATCTACAAAATACCTGTGAAGGTTGTAATAGAAAAGCACTGAAAGGTCATAAGAGACTATGGATACAAGACAAGTTAAGTGCAAGTTAGGAGCCTTTTCATTTGGTTGGTACCTGCTCCCATAGTGTTAAACATAACTGAAGAAACAGACTGAATGAACTCATTTCAAGCTCATAGCCACGGATCTCTTGTATTCTAATTCTGCACAAACATAATGTCACTCTCCTTGAATTATTTATTCCTTCATATTCCTAGATGGATATTTAACCTTTCCTCAATTTATTAAAACTCACTACTCAATTCTCATTTCCAGATTATGACCTTGCATCCTCTTTATTAGGAAAATTTTAAAAAATCAGACAGAAACTCCTAACATTCCTCTGTCAGCTCTAGATACTAAAATTTTCTTTTTTAAACTAAAGTTGAATTACTCAGTGTGCTCTTTAATGTCAAACATTTTCCTTATATTCTAAACTTTCATTCCTTCTCATGAATTCTGGAATATCATTACAATGACTTTTCCATATTTCTATATTGGAAAGTTATTTTCCATTAGATCATTTTTATGAGAAATTGTCTTGATGACTTGCCTATATTAAATAAGACTCATTTTAACATGCACCATCTCTCTGTTCCTTTAATAACTAAATCCCTTGAAAGAGTTGTCATTTTTTCTTCTCTTCAAATCCTTTCTGATTATTCCCTATTAAATTTACTCCAGTATTGATTTTGCCTCAAACACCCAGCCAAATTTGTTCTTGTCAAGTCAGCAATGACCTCTTCATTGCTGAATCCAGTTCTCAATTATTAGCTCTCATAATACTTGACCTATCAGCAGTCAAGCTGATTTCTCTACCTCCATAATAATCATTCCCTAAATTGGCTTCCTGAAACCACAAAATCATGGTCTCACTGACATCAAACTTACAGTGTTCCAATTCTCAGTCTTTGAACCTCACATTTTCTCTATTTGCATGACTGTTATGTGATCTCATTTGGTTTCATGACTTTAAATATGACCTATATGTATCTTGATTCTCTCCTTTGAAACCCCATAAAGCATATCTAACTGCCTACTCAATATCCTGGATGTCAAGTAGCTACCTCAAACTATTTAGTCCAATATCTGTCCCCCTCCTAACCCACTCGATTTGTTGTCTTCCAGACTCCAGTTAATGATAGTAAATTACAACAATTACTGCCTCATCTTTCTTGTCAGATAAAACAAATGCCCTTTTATAGATACAAAGTGTTGTACAAATGAAGTGATAGCAGCATATTTATCTACAACTATTCATACAACCCTCTTAAGTAATTTATACTTTGGTTTTTATTAGGACAAAAATGAATTATACATATAGGTTAAAAAGCAAAAGACTGAAATTAGCAAACTATTTCTTTAAAAATAAATCTGAAATGCTGTTTACTTTCAAATCATGAAAATTATATTTTTGATGGCTTATAAATGGTTTTAAAAAATCAGCTCCCAAGAAAGAAATATGGTCAATAAGAATACCTTGACTATTTCCTGTTTGACTAGTAATAGTAACATTCTTTTCAAGATCATTTCATTGTTTTTCTACTTCTCTCCTTGTACCTTCTTTTATATATGCTTCAAGGTAATAAAACTCAACTCACTATGATGCATCTTACCTGAAAGGTTATTTTAGGACTGATAAATATCCTAAGTCATGTAGTTTTCTTGTTAGGTAAAAAAGGAGAAAGCTTTTAAGCCTTGAAGTAAAGATTTACATTTTTCAATAGTGTTGAAATGCACTTTAGTATTGCTAGTAATAGCTTCAATTATTTTCTTAAAGTCCTTAAAGATTTCTTAAAGTACAGCAAATGCACTTAGGCTAAAGAGATATCTAAATGTATAAAAGAACCAGTTGAAGGCTGTAGGCAAACCTCAATTTATTATGTGAAGATGAGCATTTGGTGAAAAAGGTTGTGACAACAGATGTTCTGAAGAAGATAAAAGAGTAGTCACTGAGTAGTAGAGTCTTAATAAACTGACCCAGAGTATAAAAATATAATTACAGTCATAATTAGAGAACAGTAATTTATACCTGAATCTATATGTGCATACACCACAGTAAAACACTGGAGTTATCGGTTGTATCAATGCAATACTTTAAATGTAAACTAATGTTCACTGCATAGGGTTTGTGAGTAGTGCCTGGTGAATTTGGACCACCAACCTTGTGGTCAAACTGACTTGGCAGTCCAGTACATTAACCCACAGCACCACACCAGGACTCCCAAATGTTCATTGTTCATGTGCTTGTGACAAAGACTAAAACACTTTACCTTTCCTAAAAGGTAGCGATGACTAAGAAATATCCTAAATAAGAGCTCTTTTTAAAAATGAAGATTTTTTTCACCTCATAGATAGCAGCAGCTGAACTAGCAGTGGATATCATCCTATTTTCCCCATCCTCCAAAGACAATAATTATTATTTTAAAATATCTGCAATGTCTAATATCATGACTGAATTGTATATCACCAAAATATGTGTCAACTTGTTTAGGCCATAATTATAAGCATTGTTATTATTGTTAGGCACCAGCCATGGAGTCAGTACTGACTCATAGTGACCCTATGCACAACAGAACAAAACACTACCCAGCCCTGGGCGAACCTCAAATTCACTGCTATGCTTGAACCCATTGATGCTGCCACTGTGCCAATCCATCTCATTAGGGGTCTTCTTCTTTTTATCCGAACTTCCACTTTACCAAACATGATATCCTTCTCCAGTGACTGGTCCCTCCTTACAATATGTCTAAAATATGAAAGATGAATTCTGGTCACTCTGGCTTCCAAGGAGCACTCTGGCTGTACTTCTTCCGACACAGATCTATTTGTTCTTTTGGAAGTCCACAGTACTTTCAATATTCTCCTCCAACATCATAACTCAAATGCATCAATTCTTCTACGGTCTTCCTTTTCACTATTCAACTTTTGCATGTGTATGAGGTTATTGAAAGTACCATGGCTTGCGGCAGGTGCATGCACCATAGTCCTCAAAGTGACATCTTTGCTCTTTGACACTTTAAAGAGGTCTCATGCAGCAGATTTGCCCCATGCAATACATCATTTGATTTGTTGACTGCTGCTTCCATGAGTTTTGATGGTTGATCCAAGCAAAATGAAGTCACTAATAACTTCAATCATTTCTCCATTTATATGGATGTCATTTATTAGTCCAGTGGTGAGGATTTTGTTTTTTTTACATCAAGTTGCAACCTAAGGCTGTGGTCTTTGATCTTCAACAATAAAAGTATTTTAGGTCCTATTGGTTTTCAGCAAGCAAGGTTGCTTCATCTGTGTATCATAGGTTGTTAATGAGACTTCCTCCAGCCCTCCATTTAGTGAGCTGATATAAATATCCTCCGTTTTGTGATAGATGTTGCATACCCTAATTTTTATATATTAATGAGTTAGGATTAGGGTGGGTTGTAGCTTGAGTCACAGTGTTACAAGAGGTCATGAGTCACGTTCCACCATTAATCATATCCTCCCCCTTACTCAAGTTAAACCATTGCTCGAGTCACACATTTTATCTTGTTGTTGTTGTTAAGTGTTATTGAGTCTTTCAACTTAAAGCTCTCCTATGTAGGATTTCCAAGAAGACGCTGTTGGGTTTGAACTGCCAAACTTATGGTAGCAGTTCAGTGCTTATCCTAATGTGCTACACCAGAACCCTTTATCTTGTAAGAGATGAGAGAGAGAAGCAAGCAGGGAAGAGGGAGCTGACTGTCACTAATAATGAAGACCTGGGTGTAGAAAGTGTCTTTTGGACCCAGAATCTCTATATTTGGAACCTCTTAGGCCTAGGGGAAGACTGATGACAAGACACACAGAGATCATTAAGCAATATCAGACCTACAGATGTTGAAAGGAGACAAGGACCTTTGCCCAGAGCCAATATAAAAAGAACAACTTTCCCTAGATCTGGCATCCTGAATTTGAATGTCTAGCTTCCTAAGCTGGTGTGGTGCTATAGGGAAAGCCCTGAACTGCTAACTACAGGTTGAAGGTTCAAACCCACCAGCCACTCATAGGAAACCCTATACAGGGTGGCTATGATTTGGCACTGACTGAACAGCACTTAACAACCAAAAAACAAACTGTGATAGAATAAATTTCTGTTTGTTAAAAGTATCTAAGTGTGGTATTATTATCAGGAGGGATCAGTCCTTGGAGAAGTATATCTTGCTTAGTAAATTGGAGGGTCAGCAAAAAAAAGAAAGACTCAAATGAGATTGATTGACACAGTGGCATCAGCAATGGATTCAAGACTGTCAGCAACGACTGTGGGATTGCACAGGACCAGGCAGTGTTTCATTCTGTTGTGCATAAGTATTTTAAGTCCTCTTCACTTTCAGCAAGCAAGGGTGTATCACCTGCATATCGCAGGTTGTTAATGAGTCATCCTCAAATGCTGATGCCATGTTCTTATTCACTTAACAAACAAAATGTTATAAAATAGCATTATGTATTAGAGAAATCTTGTCTATTCTCACTGAAATTACCTATGACTTCCATTAAATTCATCCTGACATCAAAACATTCTTAGAAACTGAGAGAAAAATCCCACAGAATGTGCAGGAAGTGTGGAGTAACAGAAAACTACTAGATGTTAATGGAAAGCGATCATCCCATTTTCATACCTAACAAAAATATTAGGAAAGTTGAAATTTGTGTTTATTTCATCCTTCACATCTAGATGATTTTTGTCTTTTTCTCTCTCTCTTTTATTATACCCTCCAATTAATTTGACCCAAAATACAAATCCTTCATAAAGCAAACATATACTGGATGTGTACTGAACCTACTATGTGTTAGGCACAAATATAATTGAGATTCAGTTCATCTGTTCTCACAGAGATTCTGTAGGAAGTACACATAAATATTTACTCTGTCATGCTGATTAACTCATTAGTGTTCACAGCATTTCTTTGAGATGGTTATTAGTATCATCCTCATTTTATCAATGAAAAACCAATTACTTACAGAAGTTGAATAGCATATCCAAGGTCACAAAAACAGAAAATTCAGAACAGACTGCCTGACTCCAATATTAAGCCTCTTATTGAATCTTCTATAATATTTTTGCAACACTTTGCTCACATTAGCTCTTCTACATTTTTCTCACTTTCTGTGAACCTTCGTATCTATACCAATTTGTAATGTTTCTCCACAAGAAGTATCCTTTTTATTGTTGAGTAGATGGTGATCATACAGTAATCTGCCTGTCTTATCTCTGCATTCTTTTCAATTTATTTCAACTATCTTTCCATAGTTCAGTAGGACCTTCCTTGTCTGTTAGTGAAAACAATCTTCAATAAGGAAAACTAAGGAGCCCTGATAGTGCTTTGAGTTAAATATTAGGCTGCTAACAACAAGGTTGTTGTTGTTGTTAAGTACCGTCGAGTTGATTCTGACCCATAGTGCCCCTGTATAGGGTTTCCAAGGAGCAGCTGGTGAGCTTGAACCACCGACCTTGCACTTCAAATGACTTTGCAGTCTAACGCATTAGCCCACAGTGCCACACCAGGACTCTAAGGTAAGCAGTTCAAACCAACCAATTTCTCCAGAGGAGAAAGATCAGCTTATCTGCTTCTATAAATATTCTCTGAGACCCTATATAGGGTCACTATAAGTCAGAATTTATTTAATAGAAGTGGGTTTGTCAGAGGAAAGCTGGTTAGAGAGATAGGAAGAAGAAATGAGGGAAAGGCGGCATTTCAGACAGAGGGAGCTGAACTTGTATAGGAAGGGAAAAGAAGCATTATTTAAAGGTTGGAAGAGGAGCTAATAAAGTGGGAGGAATGGGATTTTATTTTTAGACAGAATCTGGCATTTTCCATTAGATTTTCAGAAGACCTGAAAGGCATGAAGTTGACTTTAATGATTCTTTAGTCTTCATGATCTACCTTAGTGTGAACAAAGATATTAACAAAGTGAAGACAGAAACTAAACATGAAGTATTACATGTGTTGAAATAGATTCCCAAAGCAGCATCTTGGATAGGAAAATGGTACAATCTCTGAAAGTAGCAATGTGATACATCTGTCAGATGATCTTAGTACTCTTAACAACTCTGTTAGAAGCAGCAAAACTGTTGATTGCTTGGCTTGAACAGATGTTTCTGTCAGAAAAAGTGAATCGGGAAGAGCAGAGTCTCCCTTTTGTGTCTTAGTAGAACATATTTTGGCATACAAAAAGAATGAATAGACAGTAGTGTTTTAGTTATCTAGCCTTATCTAGCTGCTAAAAACAGAAATACCATAAATGGTTGACTTTAACAAACAGAAATGTATTATCTCCCAGTTTAGAAGACAGTAAGTTTGAATTCCAAGTACCAGCTCTAGAAAAAGGTCTTTGTCTCCTTTCAGCATCTGTAGACCCAGCATTCCTTGAAGATCTCTGTGTGCCTTGACATTAATTGTTCCTTGTATATAGGATCTTCACAGTACAGGGATCTCAGGTCCAAAGGACACAGTTCGCTCCTCGGTCTTCTTTCTTGGTTGTAGTCAGTCCCTCCTTCACTATCTCTCTGCTTTAATCTCTTAGAAGATAAAAGGTGCTTCATGCCACACCATTGTGAATCTTCTGTATACTGTATCATGGTAAAATTAAGGGAGCAAAGTGGCTCTGTAGGACATGTGCTGAACTTTGAAATACAAGGTCAGAAGATTGAGTCCACCAGATGCTCTGTAGAAGAAAGATGCAGCTTTCTGCTCCTGCAAAGATTTACAGCCTTGGAAACACTATAATGGTTTGCTACAAGTTAGAACTGACTTTATGGCACTTAACAACAACAACAACAATTCCATCCTTAAGCCATTATAGGTTTATCACATCATGGGGGATCATCAAACCATTAAGCATCATGATCCAGGCAAACTGATGCATATTTTGAGAGGACACAATTCAATCCATGACAAGTCAACTTTAGGTGAAAATGTTCAAGGGCCATGCACTTGTTGAGCAGATCTGTTGTTGTTGTTAAGTGTTGTCAAGTCCATTCTGACTCATATGCACCCTATATAGGGTTTCTGAGGAGCAGCTGGTGAGTTTGAACCAATGAATGTGTGGTTCAAACCAATCTTGAGGTCGAGTGCTTACCCCATGGCACCACACCAGGACTCCAGAGCAGATCTAAGTGTCCTGAATTTAATCGCTATGACTCAGAACCAACTCAACAGCACTTAAAAAAAAACAAGTGATGTGGAAGCAGATAAAGTATACTAGCTTCAGAATGAAAAACCTGTGTTAAAATTCAGTATCCACTGCTTACTAGTTGAGTTATTTAAAGTACACAGATTGATCTCAGTAAGCCTGACTTTACACATCCATAAGAACATCATAGCAAAAGCTCTACCTGGAATTAATGAAATTATGTAGAACATAAAAAACTCCTAATTTACAGCAAGTGCTCTAAGAATATAGCTATTTTTTTAATTATTACATAAAGAGAGAGACTAAATAATCTTTCTTAAAAATTATAAAAAAAAAATAGAAGACTTCACTTTGTAATTCCAAACAGTTTTTATACTTTTTTCAAGAAACACTAAGTTTATTTTCCAGGGACTCTGGGTAGTCATGTCAGACTAGCAGTGGACTGGACCTCAGGAACACCATGTCAGGATGGTTTGACTCGATGACATATATCAAACCAGTGGGCTCCCTCAGGGCTGGCACCAACTTTTGGGATATTCATGAGGCCTCTGGAATTTTTTATGTCACCCAGCCAAACTAGACACACACACACCATTCCATAGGGAAAAAAGTAAAACTTTGCTTTTTGACAAGAAAAGAGAAATGATATTAAATCTTTGCTATTTCCACTTAAATAAAGACACAGCCCCACCACCCACAGTTCTCTAAGCTATAAAACCTTCAACCTTCTGCCAAGAGTGCTTATAAATTGTGACTCATCTTGCAGCACACATTAACAGTCTTCAGAGCTAAATTGGTCCTTTCAACATGATAAGTGCCTTCCAGCCTGTTAAAGAGTACCCACTTTCCCTTCTCCTTATAAATGAGTTGGAGGAATTTTTCTTGAGTTTAGTTTTTTAACCTGAGCTACTAGAGAGTCCCCAGAAAAGACTCTATCAATAACTACTACTTAGCATTATATGATAAAGCAATTTTCATACTTTAATCATCATTCCCTGAATCAATGCAAATAATAATTATTTCATTTAATATTTTAACTTCATCTAAGGATCCAGACTTCAATTTATTATTCATATTGCCTCTGAGAGATGATCATCTGCGAATTGAGAAATGGGGCTACTGGGAACTGAAAAATTTCTAACCCTGATTCTTGCAATAAAACACAGTTGTCTCTTTGAAGAGTTTAGAAACTTGCTGTCAGTACTTAAGCTTAATTTCCTTCTCAGATAAAAATCACAAAGCATTTCCTGTGACTTTTCATCCTAAATGTTTTTATATTCTAATTGTGTGGTGTTAGGACCATTTCCTTAAAATGTAGTTCATAAGAAAGAAAAACAGCAAAACTTCAGTGGCAACTAAAATTTCTAAGGAACCATGTTTCTTCTTATTTTAACAATGATTAAAATAAGACAGAAAGAAAAAGATGAGAAAATAGATTATGAGTAAATAATGGTCAGTAAAGCAGATTAATCTGAAAGTTATATACTTTCCTGAATAAGGCCAATAGACATAAAAAATCAAGTTGAATTTCTAAGAGGCTCATTAAACTGCATGCAATAAAACTATGTAGGTTACAAAACCAAAAAGAAAACAAGACGCAGTTTTGGGGGAAATCATGAATAGTTATAGAATATGCTTCATAACCAAAACTACCAGTGAATGATGTTGCTTTGATACATGTATGTATGTACATACGTATCTACAGTCAAAGATTAACAGCACATAAGATTTTAAAAAATGGAACCCAAAAAATGGGTTGTTGTTGTTGTTGTTAAGTGTTGTCAAGAAAATTAATAAGAAAAGAATTATATATCAATAAAAATTAAATTATTATTGAAGTACTAAAATTCTATTTTTATAAATAGTTGTGCTGTTATTTCAAAAATACTTAAAGTAAAAATACATCAAAGACAGCATTGAATTATATTTGAAACATTATAAAATAAACTTTAAAGTGTATCTGTAGTTTAATAGGCTGTTATTATTAGTGCCATTGAGTGACCCTGTATAGGGTTTTCTAAGAAGCAGCTGGTGAGATTGAAGTGCCAGCCTTGTAGTTAAATCCCACTTTGTGGTCCAGTGTTTATCCTACAGCGCCACACCACAGGACTCCTAGTTTAACATTGTTGTTGTTGTTGTTGTTGTTAAGTACCATGGAGTCAGTTCCGACTCATAACTGCATAGGGTTTCCGAGGCTGCAAATCTTTATGGGAGCAGAAAGCCTCATCTTGCTACCACGGAACAATTTAACATAGTAAGGAGCTTATAAAGGGTGGAGTATAAAAATGGACATAAAGATCGTAAAATACTAAAGCCCTCTATTTCTTCAGGTATGTCGAGTCTACCAAAGAGCAGATGAAATAGTATTCTTTTTGATTTGTAGTATTTCCTTTAGATTCCTTGGACTTTTCCTATCTATTGAAGTTACCCCCATCTATTCATGTTGTCTAATTTTTCCACTGTTGTTGTTGTTGTTGTTATGTGCTGTGGAGTCGGTTCCGACTCATAGCGACCCTGTACAGGGTTTCCGAGACTGTAAATGTTTACGGGAGCAGAAAGTCTCTTCTTTCTCCCGTGGAACAGCTGGTAGTTTTGAACTGCTGACCTTGAGGTTCGCAGCCCGATTCGTAACCACTACGCTACCAGAGAGACTAGTCTATTGTTTGGCTGAAAATTGAGCCAATGGGATGAGTTCAGTGCTAGGCTTGAAGGGTAACAAAATGACATAGTCATTTTGGGGGTTCCACTAGTTTACCAGGATCAGGCAGTGTTTCGTTTTGTTGTGCATAGGGTCACTTTGCGTCGGTACCGACTTGATGGCACCTAACAACAACAACTAGTCTACATCTGACTAGAAAAGTTAGTTATGATTTTGAGTTTTGTTCCACAATTTTTTCCCACTATATCCAGGACTTTCTAATGTGACCCTTTTCACAGTGGTTGGTAACGATAGCTGGGAACCATCTAGTTGTCTTAGTCTCAGGGTTATGGAAACAACAGCTTTCATAGTCCACATTCCCTTGGACTAATTGTTTCCATGTGCCTTCATTTCCTTCATGCTTCTTTGCTTTCAACAGGGAGATAATAAATCCCAGGTGCTACACATCAAAGTAAGTTGTTGTTGTTGTTGTTGTTGTTGTTGTTACGAGCCATGTAGTGAGCTCTGACTGATTTCGACCATAGGCACAATGTAATGAAACACTGCCTGGTCCTATGCCATCCTTATAATCATTGTTACACTTGAGTCCATGGCTGATGACACTGTGCCACTCCATCTGGGCTTCTCCTTTTTTGTTGCTGACCCTCCACTTTACCAAGCATGATGTCCTCCTCTCTCACAACATATCCAAGTATAAGAGACTAAGTCTCACCATTCTGGCTTCTAAGACACATTCTAGCTGTGTTACAGCAGTTTTTAGATTCAAGAGTGTCACAGCACCTCCTAGGCCAGAAAGCGTAGCTCCTAGGCCAGAGAGTGTCACAACAACTCTGAGCCCAAGAATGCCACAGCAGCTCTGGATCCCGGGGTGTTGTGGCAGCTCTGGGTCCAAGGGGCAGAGTTTCAGACTTTAGTAAGCCGACTGGCTCAGAGTAGCTGATTTCTCCAAATTCTGAGCCCTGAATAGAGGGCAACATGGGCTTATATGGGGTCAGACTTGGGGAGGGGCCCGGATGCAAACCTGTTTGAGGACAGGAGGGAAAACAGGGGGATTGGGCCCGCTCTGTAACACGATTAGCATTCTAGCTTGTCTCCTGGATGGGGAAGATTGGTCCTATTCAGTAACCTGATGAGCATTCTAGCCAGTCTCCTGCGTAGGGAAGATGCAGTTAATGTTTTACCTTTCCTGTTCAGCAGTAATTCTTTCAACATAGATCTTCTGGCAGTCCATGGTACTTTTAATATTCTTCTCCAAATCATAACTCAAGTGCATCAATTCTTCTATTTATTGCCCAACCTTCACATGCATATGAGGTTGTTGAAAACATCATGGCTTTGACCAGGCGTACCTTAGTCCTAAAACTGGTATCTTTGCTCTTGAATACTTTAAAGAGTTCTTGTGCAGCAGTGCTGCCTAATGCAATACTTCATTTGTATTCTTGACTGCTCATTCCATGAGTGTTGATAGTGGATCCATGCAAAATGAAGTCTTTGAAAACTTAAATATTTTCTCCGTTTATCTTGATGTTATTTATTGGTTTAGTGGCGAGAGGATTTTTGTTTTCTTTACTTTGAGATGCAACCCATACAGAAGACTGTGGTCTTTGATCTTCATTAATATTAATTTTATGTCCTCTTAGTTTCCAGAATCACAGCAACATCCAAGCCACCAAATATGACAAACTCACAGACCAGTGATGGAAAGTGGAATGCATATAATACTAATTGTGAACTATTTTGTGCTATTTGACCTCGATGTTACCTGAGAATGTGTGTCTGGGCCCCAGGCCTACACACTCACCCCTCAAGGTATTGAGTTATAGCTGAGAAGTTTTCAAATTGCTATCCCCTGTATGCTCTATTTTCATGTATGAAAGTAGATTAATGGATATATTTACAATATATTCATGTATAAATACCCTCTGCCAAACCTATTTATGTTCATGTGTTTGATTCCATTTTCTTTCTCTTACCTGTTTACCATTCACATCTGTCTTTGTTACCACCCACAGATCATTATTACATTATTGCAACGCTGTGTACATGGTATTATTTATCTCTGCTGCCTTGAACTCTTGTACTCATTCTAGTGTCTTTAGTTGCCTTGATAATATTTTTGCTGACACCCCTCTTATTGTCTAACGCCTTCTTCTTTACCCAAGTTACTATGTGTCTTCCCTTATAATTAGTAATTTACCCTACCTCTTCCTCCCTTCGCTCACAGTCCTTTCTTTCTATGGGTAAACCCTTTCTTGACTTTTTATAATAGTGGTCCTATATAATATATATTTGTCTTTTTTTGAAAGTGAAGATAAATAGCTCTTTATTGTGATTACTGGAGTGCTGGTATAGTGCTGTGGGCTAATACACTGGACTGCAAAATCAATTTGAACCACAAGGTCAGCAGTTCAAGCTCATCAGCTGCTCTTTAGAAACCCTATAAAGGGTCACTGTGGGTCAAAATTGACTCCATGGCACTTAAAAACAACTGCTGTAATTTATTATTATAAGCTTTATAAAAGCTGGGCTGCATTTATTGTTTACTGTGGCAACATGTGCCAGATGCTACAAATTTCTACATTGTCCTTGTTTTTGTCTGCTGTCTTGAATTTTGGCTTCCTGAGTACTGTTTCCTTAAAGTGTCTGTGCCCTGTAGTTATTTCAGTGTGTAATTCAAACCCACTAGCCACTCCTTGAAAACCTTATGTAGGGCCTTTATGAGTTGAAACTGACTAGATGGCACTTAATAACATCATTGTTAATACACAGGAATCCTGTTGCTGTGGTAATAAGGTGTGTGGGGAGTGAAAGATTCTATAATCATCCAATTAAATCTCAGTATTTTTGTAGGCCCACATCTTGGGCTGTGACCTTCACAAACATTTCTTTAGTGGTATTTTTACCCCTTGCCTGCTACTCATTTCCCTGACTGTTGCCAATCTATTATTTTGAAACTTTTCTTTTAGATGAGACAGGAAGGCTAAAAGTGGTGGGAGGAGGAGGAATACCCTTTTTCCAACTTTATAAAGCTCTGGAAAATCTTTTTCCTGGAGTATAGTCTCCTTTTTCGGGGATAAAGTCTCTAGGCATAGTTCACAATTATTACTTTTGCCCTCCCCCTGCCAGAGTCACAGAGGTTCTTTCTCTGATCTTTGCAGTGGGAACTGGTGCTCTTAGATGTAAGGTCTTTGAAAGTTTGCCCACACCCATCTAAGACTACTGCCTCCAAAAGTGTCTCATTCTCATGCTAGTCTCACTCAGCATCCTACAAACCATTGAAAGTATTATTTATTTTTTCCTTTCAGTATATGTGTAGCAAGAGTCTTTTATTCCAAGTAACTAATCTTGGCTATGTCTTTCTGAATGAACCTGTCTCTCCAGATTTTGAGGTGGTGGCAAGAGAAGTCATTTATTATTAGTGTATTTAGGTTTTTTTCTTACTGTAATAATGGGACCGTGCCTTCAAAGCTTTTTATATTTTGGAACAAGAATAGTAAATATTCAATCATCTTTGACCTAATGGTGTTGTTTTTTACAGATGATTATAGAGCAAGCAGAGTTTACATTGTGTGCCCAAGGTCATGCTCTGGGAATTGCTGGGTCATTGACTACATTTAGATAATTTAGGATTCTGACACTTACGATCTTAACCACTAGGATTAACAAACTATAAATTTCATAACACTAATAAATATCTGAATGGAATTATTTTGTAGCAACAGCAGGGAGTGACTAATTCCAGGGATTAATTTTATGCAGAAAGGCCTCAGGTTTCAATGAAAATACAATAAAATACTATTATTTTTAAAAATGAAGATAAATTCTCATAAAAGAAGTGACAAGTGAGCTAGTGCTGAGAATGAGTGATTAACAAAAAAGAGAAGATAACAGGAACTTGTAGGCAAAGGAAACAGATATAAAAGGCACAGAGCATGGCATTTTTTAAAATGCAGTTGTTAAAGTAGAGGATCTATGTTCAAGACACTGATAAATCTGGAGACACCTCGTGTGCCTTGCATGTGCCTTGTAAAGAGCTGCCCTAAACACCCTGCATGAAATTTATATTCAAATGGAGAGAACCACCAGTCTTTTTAAGTGATGAAGGATACCTTTGATTTAAGTATGGTTGTAGGTGAGAGATATGCTATTTTTGTTTGTTATTAAGTACCACCGAGTCTGTTCTGACTCCTAGTGACCCTGTATAAGGTTTCTGAAGAACTGCTGGTGGGTTTGTACCTCCTACCTTGCTGTTAGTTGTTCAGTGCTTATCCTATAGCACCACATCAGGACCCCAAGAGAAATGTAGGAAGAACTTATTTATTTAAGAACGTGAAGTGTAAGTGAAGATAACAATTAAGGAATATGCATTTGTATGTGAGAGAGAAGTATATAGTATTTAATTTCTTGTGAACAAAACTGCATTTGCAAAACACAGTTTCTCAAGATGTTGCTTCAAATCTGTCACTACTCAAGGTTCTCATTAAGGTATAATATCTAGGGTAGACTATTTTCATGAAAAGTGTTCTTTAGTTATTAGCATCACAGAGATTTGAACTCACAATCAATCTAGTGTTCATACCTTAAAAAAAAAACCTTTTTCTTCATTTTCATAAAAACATCCTGATACCAAAACTGCGATTTTAATTAAAAACAAGTACTACAACCTTACAATATTTCTACAGGAAAATGATTGAAGACTGTAAAAACTGTGTGGGAGTGGAGTCTGAAATCTGGCTTCAGAAGCAGGGAAGAGTAGAATCACCATGAGCATCAGCCCATGGTCCATTACTATGAGGATGAAACCAGACATCCTCTAACCTTCCTTACCAATTCCAACATCAATCATCCCTCTTACAGCACCCTTTACTTCTCAATTGGGTTAAATAATTCTTTGAGATGATCACACAGAACTCACAGACCATACTCACAATTATGAGTTGTGTTGGTGAAGTTAAAAGGTTACAATTTAGAATCAGAAATACTCAAGACACAGTTCTTTGGTCAGGACAGCTTCTTCCCAGCCATGTCCCCATAGATAGGCCACTCTCTGGTCCTTAGCCTCTCAGCCATGAAGCACATTGACCTCTGCCTTGTAAGGGCAATATTACAAAGGTCTTCTAGGGATTCTGATAAATGGAAAAAGGGCACATCACTCCACCATATACCTCAGCCTAAAGGTACTCAGATCTAACTACAAGAATCTGAAAGTATCAAAGATCAAGAAGATGAAATAGGACCAGTCAGCATTTGGTTCTATTATATATAATGTCAGCATAGTGGGAACCAATTTAATGACAGTTAACTAACCAATGAACTATCCTTTAAAAACTGATCATCAAATTCAAAATATGAAAAAATATTTAAAATTGTTTCATTTTCTTTTCCTCTTTTTCTTCCTCTCCCTTTCCTTCTTATTCTTTGTTGTATATGTGGAAAAATTATCTCATTTATGTGAAAGAAGCCATATATACAACCAAATCTCAGAGGAAAACAAGATCAAGCTCTATCAGGCTAGCATGACCTAACTTTTAATAAAAAGGTAATAATAATATTATTTTCACAGTTCTACCAGCTATGTAAATTTTAGTGAGTTCATATTTTCAGTTTTGTAAAAAGACAATCTAGTTTTAAGAGAATAATAAAAAAAAAAAAAATTACAATTATTATGTGAGTCAGAAAAAAATCTCAGATGACCCTGTACTAAATCAGTGAAATATGACTAGTTTTAAACATGGAGAAATTCTCAGGTCACCATTATATTATCTAGTTTGAAATAAGTAACTTTGTTTGACTGTTAGATGGTAAAATCTCCTCAAGGACTATTATATAACATCTATAATATACCAAATAATATATTCATAGTACAAATAAATATTTAATATTTCAAATAATAAATAAATTACTAAGGTGATTCCCAGTAATTCAATGTAATTCAAGGCAAGCCTCTAGATTAAGAAAGGGAATGCACAGCTTTTTTTTAAGCTTGTAAAAAATTTAAAGAGATGTGAATATGATGGGTCAGGCACTCTTTATCTGTTAAAAGGATTTTCCAAGAATAAACCTATTAAAAGAATAAATTTACTGCAAATCTCAGCCAACAGTTTCTGTAGTTATAATGAAACACATTTAAATGAATATTTGATAAATCCATAAATGAATAAAGAGGAAATGAATAAATGAATGGAAAAGGAACATAAATACTAAATAGTAGAAATTAAATGAATACTCTTGAATAAATCAACTTCACTTGAGTTTGCTAGAGTAATACCATCTAAAATGATAATTCTTAATGGATAATGGTAAAGAATTTTTCTATAGAAGAAATACATAAATTTATGGCTGCAACCAATATACTCTAAATATACAGAATTAGCTACTCTGTCTTTTAATTGCCTTAACACATTGCATTTAAGTGAGGTTTTTTTGTTTTTTACAATGAGGTAGACTGTTAACCATCCCTTTCATATTGAGATGTCTTCTTGTCTTCTGTTCCTGGGAATATGAGAAATTCTTCTCCATATGTGTTTTCTTCTCAGAACATTAAATGTATTAGCTTAATTGCTTTTCTCTTACTATCATCTTTATTCATCTGGAACATTTCCAACTGTCCTTTCTATGGCTATTTTTGGATTGTTGTTGTTGTTAGTTGTTAAGTGCCTTCGAGTCGGTTGCGACTGATAGCAACCTTGTATAGGGTTTCAAGGAGCAGCTGGTGAGCTTGAACCACTGACCTTGCAGCTCAAACAGCTTTGCAGTCTGGTGCATTAACCCACAACACCACACCAGGGCTCCTGGTTTTTGGATTAGGTAAACACAAATCATATGAAATTTTAGGTAGACTGGGTTGTAGAATTTAGAATTAGGGTGGGCTTGGCATTTGCTTTCCATGTTTTTAAGATTTTTTAAAGGGGGAATTGTGCATAAAAACCTCCTTTTGTAACCATGAAGGAAAAGGGTAATTGGAATTATTAAAACTCATGGTGATTTTATAAGCAGCTAGGGTCACTATGGGTTGTAACTGACTTGACGGCACTTCACAACAACTAGGGTTTCACATCTTCAAGATTCTGCAGAAAGTTAGCTCATGATCAACAACTTCATAGGTTCTGCTCAAATACGTATTCTTACACAAGCCACATGTATAATCAAAACAATGCTTTAGAGTTAAATCACTATTTTCTAAATCTATGAAAAATTGCAACTATTAGAGAGGTAAACTTTTTAAATTAAATCTCTAATGTTATAACAATTAATTTGTTTAAAGTACCAATTCATTTTAAATAATACAAAGATAAACTTTAACCCCATTCACTCTGAATTGTTCTCAAATACAAATTGTGTTGTTAAGTGCCGTCGAGTCAGTTCTGACCCATAGTGACCCTGTAGACGGTTTCCAAGGAACAACTGGTGAGCTTGAACCACCAATCTTGCAGTTCAAACCAACTTTGTAGTCTAGTGCATTAACCCACAGTGCCACACCAGGACTCCAAATTAGGGTGCTCTAAAACCAGAGTTCTTCATTCTAGTCCAAAATATAAGCAAAACAAACAAATCTTATAAAGGTCTAATTACTAATCTAGCAAATTGGAAGCTATGTGTTTTTTAAATGTATCATGATAGTGACAAACTTTGTTCTTGTGACAGATTCTGCATTTGGGTCACTATTTAATTCAAACAGATTGTATAGTCTTTGTTCAATTGTTTCCAGTCCAGAATTTTCTCTGTATTTATTTAATCTAATCTAATTTAATCAATTCAATTATTTTAATGTTATAATTAATCCATACAAAGAAGTATATATTGTTTTTTATTAAATGCACATTAACAATTTTAATTCCATTGGTGGTGATAGTGTGCCATGGAGTCCCTTCGGCTCATAGCAACCCTGTGTAGGGTTTCTAAGGCTGTAAATCTTTATGAGAGCAGAAAGCCTTATCTTTCTCTCACAGAACTGCTGGTAGTTTTGAACTGTCAACCTTGGGGTTAGCAGCCCAACTTGTAACCTCTACACAACACTCCTTGGATACCTCCCTAATTTAAAAACTAGAGCATTTCCAATACTCTTGCATTTTCATATGGGTTCCCCACATTCTTTCACCTTGTTCCCTGAAGATATAGATACTCTCTTGCTTTTGGTGTTTATCACTATTTTAGTGCTTTAGACATAGTTGCATCATATATCTTTTTTCTAATAGTGTTTCAGTTTTATTAAAGTTACAGGCCATATGCAAACTTTGGAACTTATTTTCCCTCCGAATTGTTCTGAACTCTTGAACTAAGATTTACTCATTTAAAATATTTACTCCATTTTATGTCTAACCTTTGAATTAATGTAAGCAATACTTAAATTATCAAATTTGATTGGTTTTACCAGAAGAACTTAATAGTACACAGCTACCAATATCAACCCTTTCAGCCACGGACAAAATAGATTTTTCCAGATAAAATGATGTTGTATCGCTAAGTGTCGTTTAGTCAGTTCCCACCCATAGCGACCCTGTATAAAGTTTCCAAGGCTGGAGAGCTTGAACTGCCAACCTTGCATTTAAACCAACTTTGTAATCCAGTGCGTTAAACCACAATGACAAACTACAAAAAATTAAAATAAAATTTAGATTCTTAGAAAAAGCCAGACTTATTAGTCTGGCAGAAACTGGAGGGATCTCTGAGACCACTGTCCTGAGATACCCTTAAAACTTGACACTGGAATCAGCCCCTTAGATCATCTTACAGCTAAGTAACAGAGTAGCACATAACATAAACCTTATCACCAAGTATAACTGAGCTTTTTTAAAAGAGTCAACATTTACACTAAAGCAAAATGAGAAGGTAAGGCAAGGGGGAGGGAGGTGACAAGGAAGCTATATTGAGGGAAACAAAACAATAGAAATGAAAATAAGGAGAATATTGACATAGCCAATGAAAAACATAGCCAATGTCACTGAGTAGTATTCACAAAAGTTAAGTGCTAACTTAATTGCTATGTAAAGTTTCACCAAAAATGCTATAAATATTATAAATGGGTGAATTTTTTCATTTTTTTTAATGTCACAAGTATCTATTGATGTGACAGGCACTGATTTAATAGAAAAATAAAGACCCCCAAAATTCTCAGTTATTGAAGTTTTCATTCTTTTGAGAGAGAAACTTCTAAAGCAAGTGAGCTTTCATACTTTAGAAAATATTTCTCATATAATATCTACATAGTCTCATTATAAGATACTGTGAGTATTGATATTTAACTAATATTAAATATTTTGGTATGTGGCTAAACTAATTATCATTCAAATTTTTTATATATGAATTTTCATTGAACACCATTTTTTCTAATAGTTACTATTGTCAGTCTGAAAACATTTGTTGGTCTAGTAGGTAAAAATTTCCTGAATTTTTAATTTGCATTATTTTAAGTAGTAATGAGATTGAATGTTATTTATTATGCTTACCTGCCATTCATATTTTCTATTCAGGGAAATGTATGTCCCTCTTTTAATCTCTCTTTGCTATTGATTATGTTTTTCATGTATATTTGTGAGAGCATGCTATGCATTCTGGATATTAACTATTTGTTGAAAATATAATCTTCCAGTTTGTTAATATTCTTTTAATTTTCTTTTTCTTTATGGAGTCTTTTATAAGCAAGCTTTACAGGGAATTATTTCTAAGTTATAAAGACATTCTCCTGTATTTTGTTATTTCAAAGTTTTACCATGATTCCTTGCTCCTTCTTGCATAGATTGTTTATAGATATCGAAATAAGTACTGCATTTTTTTCTCAACATGGATAATTAATTATTGTAGTGTATTTATTAAAATACTTCATGCTGTCTCCAAGGATTTGCAATGCTACACTTGTAAATATCAGAATTCTATTAAGTTATATTGGTCATTTTTTCTATCATTTATCTTACTATAAAACTTGAGAGTACGCATTTCCATATGGTAGGGCAATTTTACTCAACTGTTTACTTCTTCAAAGAATAACTTAACAATTCTCGGGACTTTACTGTACCATAATTATTTCAGAAATAGGAAAAAATTAAGAATTTTATTACAAATGTATTGCTGTATAAGATAGCTTTTTAGAAGACTTGGACATTATTATAATGGTAGTTTTATCAACTTTTTCCTATAAATTGATCAAACATGCAATCCAATGTATTAATAATTACTGATGATTGAAAGGCAAAAGTTAGAAACAAAAAGGAAGGATCAGTATGGCAAGAGCGATTCAAATGATACAGATGTTAGCAAGATAGAATTTTGTAATACCAATGATTCTTCATTGTAAATACCTTTATTTGAAACAACATAAAAGATGACTATACACATGGACCTCACCAGATGGAATATGCAGATACCAACTGCCTTCATCTGTGGTCCACCACTCATCTGTCATTTTGTCTTAACTGTGGTGGCTTGTGAGTTGCTGTGATTTTGGAAGCTATGCCACAGGTATTTTAAATACCAGTAGGGTCAACAACAACAAAGGAGGGCAGGTTTCAGATGAGCTTCCAGAGAAGACAGACTAGGAAAAAGGAGAGACAAACAACTTCTGAATGTTTCATCACTGAAAACATTATGAATAACAGAGAAACCCTGTTAGATATAGTACCAGAAAATGAGCCCTTCAGGCAGGAAGGAACTCAAAATGTGTCTAGGGAAGAGCTGCCACCTCAAAGTAGAGTTGACCATGATGAGGCAAACCGAGTAAAACCCGTGTGAGAAAAGCCCTCGGGACCTTTCCCTCGGAACCTTCATTTGCAGATGGGACACAGCTCAATATGAAGAGAAAGAGCTGTAACACTGATTAATAATCAGAACATAGAATATACGAAGCATGAATCTAGGAAAATTGGAAATAGTAAAAAATGAAATGGAGAACATAAAAATCAATATTTTAGCCATTGAATTGGTACCGACCCCTAGTGACCTTAAGCACAGCAGAACGAAACACTGACCGATCTGTGCCAACCTCACTACTGTTGCCACTTAGCCAATCCATCTCGTTGGGTGTCTTCCTCTTTTTCTCTGAC
>NW_006408626.1:7376140-7380048 GCF_000296735.1 Chrysochloris asiatica
CCTGGGGACACTGGACTCAGGGAGGGAGAAGGACTGTGTACTAGTGGCCTGGGGGCAGGCCTGTGTGGTATACCCTTTGGTTATTTGATGATGCATGGAGGGGATTGTAATCATTGTAATGAAACAAAATACCATAGGATGAGTGTAAAGCTGAAGTTCTCCCATGTAAACCTCACAATAAAAACTTAAAAAAAGAAACAAACACACACAAAAAAAAAACAAATAGAGGGTGGCTAGGAGTCATGGTGTGGCGCTGTGAGTTAGCAAAGCCATTGTGTGTGCAAAGCCATTTGAACTGTAACATCGGAGGTTCAAGCTCACAGCTGCTTTTGGAAACCATATACAGGGTCGCTATGGGTGGGAATTGACTCGAGACTGCACTTAACAACAACAACAAATGAGTCAGAAGGTATTCAATGACAGACAACCACACAACCAATACTCTAAAAAGCCTCCTCTGAGTTCTTTGTGTCTTGATAAACATTAGTCATCTTCTCCTTTCTACTGCAATCATATCAAACAGTCTTTTCTATGAATAAAGTAAATCCACTTAAACAGTATATCTGGAAGGGAAAATAGGAATTTTTCAGAAATACCAAACATCTGGCTTAAAATATTTTTAAAGAGGGTATTTTAAAGACAAGCATATATAGATTAGGAAAGAATGACCTAGAAGTATTGAAATTTACTCACAGCTAAATTTTAGTTTGTCTATGGCTATTCACTGTTTGCAATAATATGAATGGAAATATACCTATAAGCAGTTAAGCACATGATTGACATGCTTTGTAATTGCTAAAGAATTTTCTTATCTCTTATTCCTGTTTATGAGAATTCAGAATTCAGCATTTATATGTGCATTTCATACATCTCAATAAGTCTGAAGAACCCAGGACTGAGCTCAAATAGAGTCCTCTCTAAACACTGTTGTCTCCATATGTATCTCTGTATTTAAGTACTTCCTGCAAAAGGAAACCAAATCTAAAAACATCCTGCTTTTTTATCCAAATATTACAAAAATAAACAATAATCTGTTTAAAAAATAATAGATTGTATATATTAAATAAAAATCTTAATCATAGTGCTTTATTATACTTTTGGAATCATAAATGTAAAATTGACTTAGTAAATCTCCTGCTGAAGCAGTTCAAGCTATACTGTTGTGTTATATTTACTCTTGCTTTTTAATTTTTGGTTCTTAAAGTTATCATTCTTTATAAGAATCTGAACAAGCCATTGTAATTTTAAATTGCCTACCAATGTTGATAAGTGAGAAATTAAGGCAGCAGAATAATAGAAACAAGACATGTATGACAGTTAAAATGCAATAAGGAAACTACATATGGACTAGGGATAATTCATTCATTTCATTATGAGACATTGATGAATTTTGATTTTCAATTTTATATGTATAGAAATTCTTCCAGTAAGAATATGGGCATTGACATCTTCAATTTTGTTATTTTTTAATTTTACAGAGATTTGCTGACATAATCAGTTGTTGTTGTTGTTAAGTGCCTTCGAGTCGGAGCCGACCCATAGCGACCCTGTACAGGGTTTCCGAGGGTGTAAATCCTTACGGGAGTAGAAAGCCTCATCTTTCTCCCGCAGAGCGGCTGGTAGTTTCGAACCACTGACCTTAAGGTTCGCAGCCCGATTCGTAACCACTACGCTACCAGAGACATAATCAGTATCACTTTGTAAATATGATTGAGAACTCTAGCTCATACTTATAAAATAAAATAAGACTTGCACAATGTTGACATAAAAGAATTACTTTTAAATTATAACAACTTTAGTCTAGTTATCAAATACCGAATTATGTTTTCCCACTAAACAGAAACATTATTTGAGAAAATGTTTATATATGACATGATTTTCAAATTATCAATATAGCATGCAAGAAACATTAAAAGATATAAGTCTTCTTTAGTTCAGAATATTTTTTACATGAATAGTCAGCAGAATAACCACAGCTCACTGTCATGTGGTCAACATTTTAAGGAACAGTGTTGATGTTTAAACTCTTTTATGGATGCCAAAACTTGCTGTTTAGATATTCAGCTGTAAAACTCTTGCCAAAAAAATGACACTGGATGCTATTTCTCTTCTCAAGGGAATGTGTTGGATTTTTTACATTAGTTTCAGTTAAAGTGAAGTATCTTTTTGTGCCAGGATTTTGTTATACAAGCAGATACTTCACCTCAGACTTGTGTAATATTTTTGAGCCTATCAAGTCTTAAAAAAAACGTCTTGCATTTTTCAGTTGTGCCATTCCTTTAAAATAATCTATCAGCTGAAAAGTGGAGAATATTTTCAAAGCATTTATATTAAAATGTAGAAGCTTACTTATTAGTTTCCTTGTCTGAGTTTTTTACACATTCAGAAAGATCTCAAACTCTAAAGAGAAAACATTTCCTTGAATGTCACATCTGCCAAGTATTGTTGTTGCTATATGCCACTGAGTTGGTTGTGAATTCTAGTGACCCTGTATAGAGTATCCCCAGAAACATCTGGTGAGTTTGAACCAGTGACCTTGTTGTTTGCAGTTCAGTGGTGACCCTACAGCACCACATATGATAATATAAACAATCTTGGTTAATGATAAGGAGCCCTGGTGGCGCTGTAGGATAAGCATTGAATTGCTAACTGCAAGAACCACACCAAACACATCAGTCACTCAGCAGAAAGATGGGGTTTTCTGTTCCTGTAAAGATTTACAGCCTTGCAATGGTGTGGCACGCATCTGCAGTTTGTCATACTGTGGTGGCTTGTGAGTTGCTGTGATTCTAAAAGCTATGCCATGGGTATTTTAAATATCAACAGGGTCAACCATTGTGGACAGCTTTCAGATAAGCTTCAAGATGAAGACAGACTAGGAAGAAAGAGTGCTGAACTACTTCTGAATATTTAGTCACTGAAAATCTTATGAATAGCAGGGAAACACTGTCAGATAGAGTACCGGAAAATGAGCCCCTTAGGTTGGAAGGAACTCAAAATGTGACTTGGGAAGAGCTGCCTCCTCAAAGTAGAGTTGACAATGATGACGCGAATGGAGTAAAGCCCATGGGAGAAAAGCCAGAGGGACCTTCATTTGCTGATGGGGCAAAACTCAAAATGAAGAGAAACAGATGTAAAAATCCATTGAAAATCGGAACATAGAATGTACGAAGTATGAATCTGGGAAAATTGGAAGTTGTCAAAAATAAAATGGAATGTATAAACATCAATATCTTAGGCATTAGTGAGCTGAAATGGACTGGTACTGACCATTTTGAATCTGACAACCATATGGTTTATTATGCTGGGAATGACAAATTGAACAGGAATGGTGTTTCATTCATTGTCAAAAAGAACATATCCAGATCAGTCATGAGGTACAATGCTGTCTATGATAGGATGATATCCATGTACCTACAGGGAAGCCCAGTTAATACCATTATTATTCAAATTTACGCACTAACCAATGAAGCCGTTGAGGAAGAAATCAAAGAATTCTACCAAGTTCTTCAATCTGAAATTGATCAAACATGTAATCAAGATGTATTGATGATTACTGGTGATTGGAATGCAAATGCTGGGGGCAAAGAGGAAGGAGGATAAGTAGTTGAAAAATATGGCCTTGGTAATAGAAATGATGCTGGAGAAGGCATTATAGAATTCTGCAAAAACCAATGATTTGTTCATTTCAAATACCTTCCTTAGACATCAAAAGAGAAGACTATACACATGGACCTCACCAGATGGATTACATAGAAATCAAATTGACTACACCTGCCATAAGAGAGGATGGAAAAGCACCATATTATAGGTGAAAACAAGGCAGAGGAAGACTGTTAAACAGACCATCAATTACTCATATGCAAATTCAAAGTGAAGCTGAAGAAGATGAAAAGAAGTCCACGAGA
>NW_006408626.1:7381895-7390105 GCF_000296735.1 Chrysochloris asiatica
GCTCCTTGGAGGCCAAGATGGCCAAACTTTGTCTCTTATACTTCAGACATATTGTGAAGAGGGATCAGTCACTGGAGAAGGATATCATGTTTGGTAAGGTGGAGGGTCAGAGAAAAAAGAGGAAGACCCCCAGCAAGATGGATTGGCCAAGTGGCAGCATCAACGGACTCAAGCGTTACAACAGTAGTGAGGTTGGCCCAGGATCGGGCAGTGTTTTGTTCTTCTGTGCATAAGGTCACTATGAGTTGATACCAACTCAATAGCACCTCACAACAACAACAATGGTGTTGTGCTGTAGGATCAGCATTGATGGGACTGTGAACTACAAGGTTAATAGTTCTCACCTACCAGCCCCTCCTAGGAAACCCTGTACCGAGTCCCTATGAGTCAGAACCTACTCGATGGCACTTAACAACAATAGCAACAAACCTTACAGGGAGAAATATGAGGCTTTTTGCTCTAGTGAAGATTTAAAGCCTCAGAAACCCTGTATGGGGTTGCCACAAGTCAGAACTTACTCAGCAGTACTTAACAACAACAAACCTTATACAGGGTCGCTTTGAGTTGGAATCCACTTGATGGCTGTGTGTTTGGTTTATTTTTCTTGTTTTGTTTTGGTCAATGATTAAACTATAATTTCAAGACTTTATTAAATGACTTTTCTTCATATTAATTATCTTTATGCTTGGTTGGCACTATAGGATAAGCAGTAGACTGCAAGGTCAATTTGAACTGCAAGATCTGCAGTTCTAACTCATAAGTAACTCCTTGGAAACTCTATACAGATACTTATGAGTCAGAAATGACTCGATGGTACCCAGCAACAACAATCTGTATGTAAATTTATAGGATTTAATAAATGAATAACCAAAGTTATTTCAGTCATTGCTGCAGTGAAATGTTTCCTGTCTGAAACAGACATAGGTTACAATCAAATTTCTTCCTTGACTTTGTTTACCTTCTTCCCAACTTGGAATGACACAAACTTTCATTTAATAATCCTTTCAAAGGACTAAGTGCAACTTGGTTGTTGGTAAGTGCAGTCCAGTCAGCTCTGACTCATAGTGATCCTGTATAATGTTTCGGAGGCTATACATCTTTAGAGAGCAGAAAGCCATATTATTCTCCTCTGGAGGTGTTGATGAGCTTGTGGTTTGCAGTCCTGTGTTTATCTTATGAAGACTTTCCTTGTATGTACATTAGCTAGAGTGGTAGATAAGCTTTAGAAATACTAATTGAAAAATACAGGAGCTAAAAAATATGGTGTGGCTCCATTAGTTAATGCGCTGGACTACAACGTCCACTTGAACCAGGAGGCCTGAGGTTCAAGTTCACCATCTGCTCCTTGGAAACCCTATAAAGGGTTGCTATGGGTCAGAATCAAACTCAACGGCACTTAACAACAACAAAAATGGTCACTTTCCTCTCTTTTTCTATAGTAATGTATAGATGAAAGGTCCAGATCATCAGAGAACCTCTGCTCCACTTAATTAGAAAGCCAGATTTCTACCATCTTGTTGCAATAGTCCCTCCTACAATATTGTCATCTTTTGCACGGTAGAAGATCACCTATATTCCTGGTAATAGAAAGAAAAAAGAGAATTTGTGAGAAGGGTGTCCCACATCTAAAGGTCCAGGCCCCAAAAGGACACATAACACTTCCATTTACATTCCATTGTTGAGGTTTTGTCATAGAGTCACACAAAGCTTAAAGTGAGTCTATGAGATATGTTCTAGGTGGGCAGCAATGAACACAAAGATAATTGGACTACTATGGAAATAGAAGGGTGGGACAATGATAAACACATTGAGGTCCCATCATGCCACATAGAAAATATGAAATGGAAGACAGATATGGTCAACATTATTTGCACTACTTCATGTTGAATCAATAAATAATGCTCATATTTTATGGAGCCCTGGTGTGGTGCTGTGGATTAATGCACTGAATTGCAAAGTCATTTGAACTACAAGGTCACCAGTTCAAGCTTACCAGCTGCTCCTCGAACACTATATGCAGGGTTGCTATGGGTCAGAACCAACTCAACAACACTTAATAATAACAACAACAATATTTTATACTCTATGTTGGTTCATGGATGGAGTTCTAGTGAGGTGCTATAAAATAAGTACTAGACTGCAATGTCAATTTGAATTGCTAAATCACCTGTTCAAAAACAAGTTGCTCTTCAGAAACCCTATACATGGTTGATGTGAGTTGGAATCACCTCAATGACACTTAACAACAACAATTGATCCAAGGAGTCCTAGTATGGTGTTTTAGGATAAGTACTGGACTGCTAACCCCAAGGTCACTGGTTCACATCCACAAGCTGCTCCTCAGAAACCCTAAACATGGTCACTATGGGTTGGAATTTAACAACACTGATTCAATGTTTTCATTTTCTTGTTTATATTATATACAGCTACTGTGCTTGTGACTTTTGTGCTCTTCTGAAGTTTTTGAGAATGAAAACTTTCTGTCTGACAAGAGTTGATCTTGTAGGGAATAAGTGTGGGTGATAAATTGTCCTTCACTTAATTAAAGTGCATATATACTAATAACACCATCTTGATGCATATTCAGTGTTATTTCTATGCTGATAAGAAAAATAAAGGCATTCACTGAGTTATATCTCATCAGGAATATTCACACCTTTGAGGCATGAACTACATTAAGAAAGCCATCCATAGATGTCTGGGTGCAAGATCTTATTGGTAGCCATGATGAGGTGAGTTGTCCAATTGGAGTAAGATCACTACAAGTCATAATCAGAAGGCTCATTTATATATATGTTTTGCCTCTTCTGGCAGTGCCTTGGTTTTATGACAAAATTAAATCAGATTTAAATATAAATAAAATTATGTATTTATATGCATCCTGTTTCTATAGCTGTAAATAATTGATCTAAAATTTCTACTGTGGCCATTGTAAACAGTTTAACAATCAAAGAGGGAAAGATGTGTCTAGTTCCTTTTGACCCACTGCTTCCTATGTTCTCATTTACTGTGTAAAACATTTTTGTAAATAACTCAGACAGGTAATCCTAGAGTTGTCCATTTGATTCTCAAGCTCCAGTTTAAAGTCTCCAAAATTTCCTTACCTAAAATGATTGATTTCTTTCTTATTGTTGTTACAGTGTTCTGTATTATTATAGTATATAAGAGTGTACACAAAATACATTTTTAAACAGAGAATTACACAGAGCCCTAGTATTTTATATTACTTGTACAGTATATCTATTATTTAGATATAAACAATGGCAACAATACTGTCATAGAGTGAGATTATATTACCCACACTTTTCAAATATTTTATAAACTAAGAGAATTGCATGGGGAATACTAATTGGGAAAATCTAGTGAATGCTTCCTCTTTAATACATATCCACATATAAATGAGTTAGTCACTAATAGATATTTACTACACATTGCTAGTTCTAGGATCTGAGTGGCTTTAAGTTGAATCCTGCCTTAGTCATGTACTAGATACATGACTCTTTAGTTTATTTTTATACTTTTTATGGTTCTAAAGTCTTTGCTCTGGATAATACTCAACTAATAAACACTTTAGCAGCATGCAGAAACTGGCTTTAAAATATAAAATGTGAATCCATTCACTAGTACCGTCCCATATGTATTACATGAGCTCAGCAAATGCTATCCATTTCTACTCTCTCCCTGCTCCTATCTCTTTCTGGGAAAAAATTCTGTATATTCCATAGTGTTTAGTGAAATGCCTTGCACATTTGCAAGATGTTTTTTGAATTGCTTTGAACCTGAATTAGAGGATCAAAGGAAATACCAAAATAATTCAAGAGAAAATGTTTCTCCTGGTCTATTTTATTTGAATATGTCAGACGTAAACTCTATTTTTATTTTCTTCTACTCCAGTGTATCAATTAATGACCTAAGTACTCCAATTCAGTTTTATGCAAGGACTCAGTCTAAGATGAATATTTGTGTTTTCCTTAGAAACTAAAGGGGCTTGGCAGTTGTTCAATTCACCATATGTGCTACTAGAGCAGCATAGCTGATTCAACAATTTCTTTCAGGTGCAGATTTGCTTGATTTTGCAGACCTCCTGCAATAACCTGGAAAAAATAAGCAGGAAATATAAAAGCCACATCAATTCCACAGTTATTAGGCTCCATAGTAACGTTATCATTCTAAGATTAAATCTCTTTCTGCCTTGAATCTTTTGTTGAAACCATATGTCTTCAGTAGTGAAAGGCTTTTTGAATGAAATGAAAAAATATTATGTTAATACGAATTTTTATAAAGTTAGTGGGACACATATATCCCAAGAGAACTCTGGCACTAGGGTTTATGGTATAAGGTCCATTTATTCAGGTTTACAAAGTTCTATAGGCCCCAACCAGATGGCAGCATACAATAAAAGTGGAATAAAAACTTCCCACTAAATCCCTGAGACAGAAAATGTTGCTGGCATTATATGTTTGATGGATCACAAAAAGGTTAAACTGATTTTCTTAATTGTAATTTCTCCTCAGTTGATTACACTTGTGTGTGAAATTATGATTAACTACTTTCCCTGAGTTTGTCATGATAGATCTGTAGCATACCATTAGGCATGTATAAATAAGAAATCTCTTCCTTACCTAAAATACAAATAAAAGCAACTTAAAACAATTAGCACTAAATGTCAGTTACACTCACTAAAAACCTTGTTTTCCTCACATTTTTTGTAAATTTTATTTCTATCTAGAAAACATTTTCACCCATTAAAGTGTTCCATCTTATTGTTACATCTTTTCATGATCTGACAAACTATCAAAAAGTAATATTATAACTATATAAAAATTATAAACACACCCACATCTTTTTTGTGTAATTAAGAATCCACTGGCATTAGTTACAAGACCAATATCTCTCTCCAGACTTACCTCACGCTACATTCTCTAATTGTTTAAGAATCTTAGGCTTGTTAAGTACCATTGAGTCATTTCTGACTCATAAGGCTCTATACACAATGGAACAAAGCACTGGCTGATCCTTAGCTGTCCTCACCATCGTTGCTATCTTAGCTTCTAAGGAGCATTCAAGCTGTAACTTCTACACAGACAAACTGACAGACAACAGGTGGATCTCAAGCTTAAGCAATTCAAAAGTGAGGGCTTAGTCCTTCTTCTAAAAGCCAGACTGAAAATGGTGAGTTGGCTTGTTTCACTTGACAACACACTATGACTGCAAAAACTTGACAATACCTAGTCCCATAGGCATTTATCATCTGCAGTGATGCCCTTGATCATCTGTATCCCTGCTTTAGTTCAAGGATTCTCCAAGAATTAAATTGATGGTTATCTTAATTTGTAATGGGCTTCTCACACTTCCAAAAGCAGAACACTGTACTAGTTAGGCTGAGATATAACCGAACTCCAGTCACAGTGAACATGGAGACAGAACTAAGCTTCTCCAAACAGACTGTTGAGGTAATTCATAAGCCTGAATCAATAAGTAAGACTCTTTTTTTTTTTTATCATAGGGTTATATTTAGGATACTGGTCACAGTACGCTAGTTCGTTATTGTTGTTGTTACTGTTAAGTGCCGTCGAGTCATAGCCACCCTGTATGGGGTTCTGAGGATCAGGTGGTGAATTTGAACCTTTGACCTTGTGGCCCAGTGCATTAACCCACCATGCCATTACCAGGACTCCAACACACAATCAATTCCTGCTTTTGAAACTCAGGAGTAAGGGGTAGATAATTTAGGTAAATTTATCCATGTTCTCTTTGGATTTTTATTTAAGAGTGTGTTGGCATATTTTGAGTCAAAGTGCATGTTATTATACATGTTAATCCTGCTAATGAATATGTTTTGACATATTTTATGTTAATGTGAGTTATGACATACTGGAATAATACATATTATTAAGTCTTCACAAGTTACAAATTCCTCTAATTTTAAAGTAATCAAAGATGCTATGGTTTCAAAGATGGTAGACCAATTTAATTATATACCTCATTTTCATTATTACACTATAGCACTACCATTGCTATTATTAAAAAAAAACAAAATTTCATCAGAATCAGTCATAAATATCTCAGTTTATTTTTACTATTTAAAAATTTTTTTATTGTAAATTAAGGGAACATTTCAGACAAGATCATTAGTTTTATATTCAAGAAATCATGCTTTTTTTTCTCATCACAATGATTACAATGCCCTACACTTCCTCCATGTGTTTCCTATTTTCATTCCACCCACGTTCTCATCCTTTCTGAATTTTGTCCTTAGTTAAATGATTTTGATTTTTCATGATTAACTATTACATGGTGGGCATAACTTCCTAGTGTTATTGTTCCTCCATATAACTATTTACTACTTCTCTAAAAGGAGTCCTAGTGTAGCATTGTGGGTTAATGCGCCAGACTGCAAAGCTGTGTGAACTGAATGGTTGACGGTTCAAGCTCACCAGCTGCTCCTTGGAAACCCTATCCAGGGCCACTACGGGTCAGAACCGATTTGATGGCACTTAACAACAACAACTTGACTAAAAATTGGGTTAAGACTAAGAGTTCCTTACCAGACCTGAAGATTTCTATAGAATCTTTCTAATCAGTAAGGCTGGTCTTTTTTTACATATTATTTTGAGTTCTGTTTTACACATTCTGCCTTTTTATTTGGAACCTTCTAATGTGATCCCTTTCAGAGCAGTTGGTAGTGGTAGCCAAGGATCATCTAGTTCTTCTGGTCTCAGAGGTTTGGAGAATGATGTTGCCTATTCCATCAGACATTGAACTAATTGATTCCAAATACCTTCAAGTTTTTATCACTTTTCTTTGTTCTGCACATGGAGATACCAATAAGTCCCTTAGGGGGCTGGCCATTTATGAGCTTTAAAGATCCCAAATGTTACTGAACAAAGTAGGATATAGAACATTGTCTTTGTGGCTATGTTATGCAAATTGACCATTGTATCCCCTGAGACTATGGTCTTGAGCACCCAGACCCAACAACTCATTGTTTTAAGATGTTTGATAATATCTAAGAAGTTTTCATCACTTTGCCCACTATATGTGCAATCACATTTATAAGTATTTGCAGCAACGGTAAATATTCATACACAAATACTATCTTTCAAACCTTTATATATTTTGGAGTATACTTCCACTATTCCTCCCATGTATCTGTCCATAGGCTGTTCCAAGGTTGTGTATATAATGCTATTCAACTCAATCTATTTTACCCTTTGCATACCACCCTATATCTTCACTTATTTATAATTTTTATGCCAAATCCCTTTTCTTGTATATTACCCTCCCCATCACTCAATCTACTCTCTAGCCAGTGAGTTACTCCCCTTTCCTTCAAAACCCTTGTTGTTATCTTTAGGTTCCATACAGTTGGGACCAACCCTTAGCAACCCTATGCACAACAGAACAAAACACTGCCCGGTCCTGAGCCAACTTCACAATTGTTGCCACGCTTGAGACCATTGATGCTGTCACTTTGACAATCTATCTCATTGGGGTTCTTCCTCTTCTTCTCTGACCCTTACCCTACCAAACATGATATTCCTCTCCAGTGACTGTTCCCTCCTGACAATATGTCCAAAGTATGAGAGATGAAGTTTAGCCATCCTGGTCTCCATGGTGGACTCTGGCTGCACTTCTTCCATCACAGATCTGTTTGTTCTTTTGGCAGCCCATGGCATTTTCAATATTCTCCTCCAACACAATAACTCAAATGCATCAATTTTTCTATGGTTTTCCTTATTCATAGTCTAACTTTCAGGTGCATATAAAGTTATTGAAAATACCATGGCTTGAGTCACAAATACCTTGGTCCTAAAGCTGATATCTTTGTTCTTCAAAACTTTAAAAAGGTCTTGTGCAGCAGATATGCCAAATGCAATACACCCTTTGATTTCTCGATTGTGTTTCCATGAGCATTGATTGTTGATCCAAGAAAACTGAAGTTGTTGACAACTTCAATCTTTTCTCCATTGATAAGAATGTTGTTTATTGGTCCAGTAGTGAGGATTTTTGTTTTCTTTACATTGAGATGTAATTCACACCAAAGACTGCTCTTTGATCATCATCAGTAAATGTTTTAAGTTCTCTTCACTTTCAGCAAGCAAGGTTGTATCATCTGCATATTGCACATTGTTAATAAGTCTTCCTCCAATCCTCATGCTATGTTTTTCTTCATATAACCCAGCTTCTTGGATTATTTGCTCAGAATA
>NW_006408626.1:7391320-7392247 GCF_000296735.1 Chrysochloris asiatica
TCTGATATGTCACTGGAAAAATATTTTCCCAATGATTGGTATCCCTTTTTACTCTTTTAGAGAAATCTTTTGATGTATATGTCTAATTTTTAGGAGAGCACAGTCATCTCTTCTTCTACTCTTTATGTGCTTTTAGTAATGCTTGACAGTGTATTTATGCCATTTATCAGTGTCCTATAGTTTGTCCCTATGTTTGCATTGATGATCTTTATAGCTTTACATTTTACACTTATGTCTTTAATCCATGTTTTGTTTGGTTTTGTATATAGTGTACCATATGGGTCTTGTTTCATTTTTTCTGCAAATGGACTTCCAGTTTTGTCAGCAGCATTTTTTTTTTTTTCAGTTTTTATTATGAATCAAGTGATAGTTTACATGGGGGAACATCAGTTTTACACTCATTTTTTTTTGAAGTGATTACAGTATCCTCTGTATCATCATTCAACAGTATTTGCTTCTATTCCCTCTGTGTTTTTTTTTTTTTTTTTTTTTTTTTGGGGTAGGGGAGATGTACACAAAAACACTCAGGAATATATAATCATTTGAACAACTAAAGGGCACATTCTGCAAGCCTGCTTCATGGCCACCCGCACACAGCCTTTCTCTTTTCATGATTCTACTGTCCTCAGCACTCTATTTCTACATGCCCTCATCTCTGTCTCCATCTCAGTGTTGCTATTTTCTGGATAAGGTCCCACATTCCACTAGTGCTCTTCTTCTTGATTGTCCTAGGATCCTCTGTTCCTGGGATGTAAGATTAACTACTCCCTTGAAGACCAGAAGAGTTGTGGGATGACATTATACGTGAAGAAAGCAAAAAGTCATTAAGAAGACAAAAAAGAAGGAAAAGGTCAAAATGGATGTCAAAAAACTCTGAAACTTGCTCTCCAGCATAGAGATGATAAAGCAAATGGAAGAAATGAGGAG
>NW_006408626.1:7393883-7394833 GCF_000296735.1 Chrysochloris asiatica
CAGGTGACAGCATCAATGGACTCAAGTGTGGCAACAGTAGTGAAGTTGGCCCATGATTGGACACTGTTTCGTTCTGCTGTTAATAAGGTTGCTATGAGTCAGTGCCAACTTGATGGCACCTAACAACAACAACATTTTTATTACAAAACTTCTACCTTTACAGTTGTTTTAGTTGCATAATCATGATAAAAATTACACTACTGAATCATAAGTATCTTATTCCCATCTCTTTACATCACACCCATCTAGACAAGATGAACACTATTCAATGTGGATTCTTCCTTTTCCCACACCATCTGAAACTAAACTCCCTCTTGAAAATTTCTAAGCCAGTTATTTCATGCTTTTAGTCCCCTTGCCCCATGACATTTTAGGTAGCCAATGTCTAAGTTGCTCATCCCTATCAACCCTGTATACAGAGGGAATAGGATTGATCCTTGATGTGAAGACTCCTTCACTCTCAGTTGGTCAGCACCATTTCTTAAAGAAAGTAGCTCTTCCCATCTAATGTGTTTTGGGCCCTTTATCAAAAATCAGCTGATTGTATATGGGTGGATTTAATTCTAGCTTCTCAATTCTGTTCAATTGATCTATGCATTTTTTGTTGTACCAGTAACAGGCTGTTTGACTACTGTGAATGTGTAGTATAATTTGAGATCAGAGGATGAGTGGCCTCAAATTATTTCCTACTTCTTAAGCAGTGTTTTGCTTATCTAAGGTCTCCTTCTTTTACATATAAAATTTGTTATCAGTTTTTCCATCTCTTTACGAAATGGTTTTGGAATCTAGATTGGGATTGCATTATATTTATAGATTGGGTAGTTTTTACACTTTCACAAATTTAAGTATTCCTATCCATGAGCATAGTATACTCTTCCAGTTTTGTAAATCTCTTGTTTCTTGCAATAGTGTTTATAGTTTTCTTAGTATAGATCTTTTGTTTCATTGGT
>NW_006408626.1:7400693-7401721 GCF_000296735.1 Chrysochloris asiatica
TTATAAATTGACATCGCTGGTTCCCTATTTTCAGCCTTGTAGGTTTGTTTTACTAAGGATACTTCTAAATCTGGAATGAATTATGTATCCTGTTGTTGTGTATGTCAATCACATGTTGTTATCTGATGTTGTTAGTTCTTGTTGCAAAGGATTCTCTTAATATTTTTTTTTAAAAAAGCTGCCCTGGTTATTATAAATTCATTTGATTTCCAATTATCTAGAAATATTCTAATTGTCCCATACTTGAAGGACAGTTTTGCTACATTTGCTACATTTACATTTCTTGGTTGGCAATTTTTCTGTTTAAGAGTTTCGCATGTCTACCCATTTCCTTATTGTCTGCATGGTTTTTGCTAAGAAATCAGGGATTAACGTTATTCATTCTCCTATGGATATAACTTTTCATTTTTACTGAGCTACTCTCAGTATTCTTTCTTTGTCTTTGATTTTTGAGTGATTGATTATAATATGGGTGGATAATTTTTTGGGGGGAATCTTGACTTGTTTGTCATTCTTTCAGCTTCTTGAATGTTTATTTTCTCATCTTTTATCCTGTAAGGTAAATTTTCTTCAAATAGTTCTTTTACTATTTTTCCTTTGTCTTCTCCTATTCTGGAATTCTGATAACCTGTAAATTATTCCTCTTTATGTTGGCCCACATAAATTTTACCTAACTAATATTGAGATATATATCTTCAAGCTCATTATTTCAGGCGTTATTGATTCAGATCTATTCCTTTGCCATTTCAATGTATTGTACATTCTGAAATCTTAGATTAATCTCCTGGATTTCTATTTGCATGTTTTGTATTGGCTCCAATCCTTTGTCTGTTATGTTTGATTTTTTCCCGTACTGTTTTCCTGAATTCTTCTTTGCTTTCCTCCATCTTTCTGACAGGCATTTTGTGGTATCCAAATATCATTCTCTTTAATTACTTTCAAGATCGCTCCAATGATCTTTTTTATTCAGACTGTTTTCTAACTCTGCCTCTTGGCCACTTGTTTATGAGAATTTGTCTTGTTTCTTC
>NW_006408626.1:7402736-7408921 GCF_000296735.1 Chrysochloris asiatica
TCAATTTCTTCTCCATTGATAAGAATTCTGTTTACCAGGATATAGTAAGAAAAAGAAAACAAACACCAAAGAGAGAAAAGAGGAAGAGGAAAAATTTTAAATAGAAAATAAAGGAGATAAAGTAAAAAGAAAGAAAAAGAACTAAATACAATTAGGGAGAGGAATGAATAAAATTCTGGGATTCACATTTAGGTCTTTAATCCATGCTGAGTTGGTTTTTGTATAAGGTGTGAGGTGCAGGTCTTGTTTCAATCTTTTGCATATTGCTTTCCAGCTCGGTATCATAGTCTTTTGACCCACCACTTGTCTGTCAGTTTGTTGTTATAATTCTGGAACATATACCACAGGTTTTATAAATAAAAGCAGGATCGCCTACTGTATGCAGGTTTCAGTTGAGCTTGTATATGAAGGGACACTCGGAAGAAGGAGAGATGAATTGCTTCTGAATATTAGTCAATAAAAATCCTATGAATGGTAGTGGAACACTGTCAGCAGCAGACTTTTGAATATTGAAACATGATGAATACCACAAGAAAATTGTCAGTTATAGTGCCTGGAGATGAATCCCTCATTTTAGAAATTACTTAAGAGTCGATTGTGATGGTGCAAATGGAGTGAAGTCCTTGGGATCATCATTTGCTGATGGAACACAACTCAAAATGAAGAGAAAGATCTGTAGACATTCATTAATAATCGGAATGTGGAATGTACGAAGTATGAATCTAGGAAAGCTGGAGATTGTCAAAAATTAAATGGAATGCTTAAACATCGATAACCTAGACAATAGTGAACTGAAATGGACTGGTATTGCCCATTTTTAATCTGACAATCACATGGTTTACTATGCCAGGAATGACAAATTGAAGAGGAATGGCATCACATTTATCATCAAAAAGAACATATTAAGATCTGTCTAGAATTACAATGCTATCTGTGATAGGATAACATCCATACGCTTAAAAGGAAGACCAGTAAATATCACTATTATTCATATTTAAACATCAACCACTAAAGCCAGTGTTGATGAAATTGAAGAATTATAACAACTTCTTCAGTCTGAAATTGATCAAACATGCAATCTTGATGTATTAATAACTACTGGTGATTTGAATCTAAAGGTTTGAAACAAAGGAAGGATCAGTAGTTGGAAAATATGGCCTTGGTGATAGAAGTGATGCTGGAGAATGCATGATAGAATTTTGCAAGACCAATGACTTCTTCATTGCAAATACCTTTTAAACAACATAAAAGACTGCTATACACATAGACTTCACTAGATGGAATATGAAGAAATCATTGACTAATTCTACAGAAAGAGATGGTGGAAAAGCTCCATGTCATCAGCCAGAACAAAGTCAGGGGCAGACTGTGGAACAGACCATCAATTGTTCATATGCAAGTTCAGGCTGAAGTATAAGAAAATTAAAATAAGTCCATAAGAGCCAAACTATGACCTTGAACATATCCCACCTGAATTTGGATTATCATGTAAAGAGCAGTTTTGATGCGTTAGAAACTAAAGACCAAAAACAGAAATGGTTGTGGGATGATATCAAGAACTTCATTCATGAAGAAAGCAAAATGTCATTAAGAAAACAAGAAAGAAGGAAAAGAACAAAATGGATGTTATAAGAGACTAAAATGTGGTCTCCAGTGTAGAAATGCTAAAGGAAGTGGAAGAAATGAGGAGGTAAAGAGTTGAATAGAAAATTTCAAAAGGCAGCTCAAGAAGACAAAGTCAAATATTAAAATTATATGTGCAAAGACCTGGAGTTAGAAATCCAAAAGGGAAGAACATACTCAGCCTTCCTCAAGCTAAGGGAACTGAAGGGGGAAAAAAATCAAGCTTTAACTTGCAATATTGAAGGATTCTATGGGCAAAATATTGAACGATGAAGAAAACATCAAAAGAAGATGGTAAGAATACACAGAATCGCTGTACAAAAAAGAAATAATCAATGTTCAAGCATGTGAAGAGGTAGCATATGATCAAGAGCCAATGATACTGAAGAAGAAATACAAGGTGCATTGAAGGCATTGGTAAAGAGCAAGGCTCCTTTTCTTTGGAATTACGGAGTACAAATTGTAATCTTTCAACAAACTGATGTGGCACTGGAGGCATTCACTCATCTATGCAAAGAAACTTGGAAGACAACTACCTATCCAACTGACTGAAAGAGATCTGTATTTGTGCCCATTCCAAACAGAATGTGGAAATTATCAGACAATATCATTCATATACCGTGTGAGTAGGTTTTGCTAAAGATAATATAAAAAACAGCTGCAACCATACTTTGACAGAGAAATTCCAGCTGTTCAAGGTGAATTCATAACAGGATATCATCACAGATGTCAAATGGATCTTGGCTGAAAGCAGAGACTTACTGACTAAGCAAAAGTGTTCAATTGTGTGGATCATGTCATACTATGGACAGCATTGCAGAAAATGAATATTCTAGAACACTTAATTGTGCTCAAGAGGATACTGTACAATGACAAAGAAACAGTAGTTGCAACAGAATAAGGAAACACAGTATGGTTTAAAATTAGGAAAGGTGTGTGTCAGGGTTTTATTCTTTCACCATACTTATTCAATCTGTATGCTGAGCAAATAATTTGAGGAGATAAATTGTATGATAAAAACGTGGCATCAGTATTGGAGGAAGGCTCATTAACAACCTGTGATATGAAAATGATACATCCTTGCTTACTGAAATTGAAGGGACTTAAAATAATTACTGATGAAGATCAAAGACCATAGTCTTAAACATGGGTTTCATAAAATGTAAAGAAAAGAAAATGTAAAGAAAACAGAAATCCTCACAACTGGATCAATAAATAACATCAGGATAAATGGAAAAAATATTGAAGCTGTCAAAGATTTCCTTTTACTTGGATCCATCATCAACACTAATGGAAACTGCAGTCAAGAAATCAAATGATGTATTGCATGACACAAATCTGCTCTATAAATCTTCTTTAAAGTGTTCAAAAGCAAAGATGCTAGTTTGAGGAGCAAAGTGCACCTGACCCAAGCAAGGTATTTTCAGTAGCCTCATATGCATGTGAAAATTGGACAATGTGGACTGTGAAAGAAGTAAGCCATTTGAGTTATGGTGTTGGAAAAGAATATTAAAGGTATCAGGGACTTGCAGAAGAACAAACAGAAGTACAATCAGAATGCTCTTTGGAAGACAAGATAGCCAGACATCATCTATCATACTTTCAACATATTATCAGTAGGGACCACTCCCTGGAGAAGGTCATTGTGCTTGGTAAAGTTCAGGGAAAGAGAAAAAGAGGGATACCCTCAACAAGATGGTTTGGCAAAGTGACTTCAACAGTGGCCTCCATTGTAGCAGCAATTGTGAGCATGGTACAGGTCTGGGAAGTGTTTCATTCTGTTGTATATAAAGTCACTATGAATCAGAACCAACTAGACAACACTTAACAACAGCAAACATCTCTCTGGTATTTTCTGCTTTTAGACAAAATCAACCTGAAGTCAGCAATTTATTTATATTCTCATTTCATGTCTTCTTAAGTCCAACAGGTCCCTATTGATGAACTGCTATAACTGTTTTTGATTTAACTTCAGTAAACTTTTACTTACATGCAATATGAGTGATATTATTAGATGATTTTTGCATGCTGCCATAACATTCACACACACACACATATATATGAAGCCTTGTGTGAACATTTGCTTTGTGTTTTAGTAAATAAAATATAATTATATAGCATAATACATGACTCATAATGCATAGTATACTTCATAATAAAATATATCACTCCATTAGTGTGTATATATAATTACATACAAAATCTTCATATATGTATCTGCAAACAAACATACAAATAAAGTTTTTACCATGTTATTGAAATTTGTTTATGACAATTTTAATATATAATGAATGGCAAAATGTGAGCAAATGTTGGTTGTTCTTAGGTACCAACAAGCCCATTACAGCTATGAGCAGCAGAAGGAAACACTGCCTGGTCCTAGCCAACCTCACCATGTTATGTATAAACCTATTGCTAAAACTCACTGTGTGAATCTAACTCTTTGAAGGTCTTCCTGTTTTTTGTCAATCTTCCAGTTTACCAAGCATCCTCCAGGAATTAGTTCCTTCTAAAAACATGTCCAAAGGCTGTAAAATGACATTTCTTATAAGGAACATTCAAGCTGAACATCTTTTAAGACAGATTTGTCCATTCTCTCACATCCCATAGGGTATCTAATATTCCTTTCCAACAGCATAATCCAAGGGAATCAATTACTCTTTAGTCTTTATTATTCATTGTCTATATTTTGCATACATATTAGGTGATTGAATATACCATGACTTGGGTCAGGCACACTGTAGCCTTCAAAGTTTTGTGGGTGTTTTGTGGGGTTTTTTTTTGACATTTTATAGTGGTCTTTTGCAAAAGATTTGCCCTTTTATTCTTGACTGCTGCTTCCATGTATATTTATTGTATCTCACTCTGATTACTTTTCTAACACAGGTTCCTCCTTGTTTATTTGATATGAAAATTATTTTATATGAGCATTGTTAATTGGTCTTTAAAAATTCAATTAGCTTTCTTGTATTTATAGCATCAAATAGACACATTACCACAAATTACTTTTAATGAAGGTTTTCTTTACATCTGTTATTTGTAGGAATGGAAAATGAAAAAAAAGTTAATTTCAGCTCAACTTAGTTTTTGTATGTTGAAGAAATATGTTATTCTTACATTTAAAAAACAAATAATTTTTGTTAATGGTATACTTTAACTGAAGACAAGCAGGTAAATTGGCTTTAGCACTATTTAGAAATGTTTGGTTATCATTTAACAACATAAACATATTATTTCCACCCTCTTTAGTATTACACAGTAGAGAATGCTGCAACATTTATGTCTGACACTAATGGCATATACTGTCTGCCAAGATTTTCTAAAAATTTGTTCATAAATATGAGCATTATGACTGAAAATATAGGTGGGGGGGAAGAGGCCAAATTATATCTACTGAACATGAGATTGCTTTCTTCTCTACGAAATAAAACAGTGCTCATAACCATCTGTGAACTCTATAATTTTTAGAGAGACAGAGTAGGGGCTCTCATTTGCCATATTGTCAGAAAGGAGAGTCATATTGGGGAATTTTAAGAAGATATTAGAACTCTCATTACTAATGAGAGTTAATGTGCTAGACTCCAAAGTAGGTTTGAACCACAAGATCGTTGGTTCAAGCTCACCAGCCACTCTGTGGAAACCCTATACAGGGTCACTATGGGTCAGAACCGACTTGACAGCACTTAACAACAATAATATGATCATCAATATGGGAAAGACCAATTCCCTTGTAGTTCCATATCCTGGATTTCCAGAGATTTATATGTTGTTTTTTCCAGAGACTTGAGTCAGAGTAATCCTGTTCTTATGGGGTTGCAGATAATTATTAGGATAGTCAGGGTACAACAGACTTCTTTGCTCTGGCTCCTTTTAGATGTTTCAATAAAAGAAATAGAGAGGAGGAGAAGAGGGGAGGATGTTGGAGTTCACTTAGTACTAAGACATGGGGGTTAAAGTCTACTGCATCTGGAGTAGATAGCTTTCAGACATGACTTGTTGGTACTACACCAGTTACAAATTGTTGGTACTACACCACTCTGCCTTATGTGGAGATTTAGGGTATGCTGATTAGTGGGGAGCATGAAATTTGCTTTAGGTGATTTATTACACCAACTACATCTCCCATTAGTATTTGAGACAAAAAATCCTGACTGCATTATGGGATTACCAGGTGGAAAGGCTAGGAACTCAGTGTTAATATAAGATTAACACAGGACTATGAACTACAAAGTCGTGGGTTCAATCTTACCAGCCACTCCATGGAAGAAAGATGAGGCTTTCTGCTCCTACAAAGATTTACAGGCTGAGAAAACCCAGATAAGGGTACTATGATTTGGAACCAACTCTGGAGCATTTAACAACAATAAGGATAGTCCGAAATTACTGCAATCTTGAGGATGATAAATTACCAGATAATGCTAGACTTTTTGGAATTTTTCCAATTATCTTTAGGAAAAAGAGTTTATAAGAAATAATCTTTAAAATTATAATGGAGGAACATGTATATGGTTTTTGAATTCTTAGACAAATGTATTTATTTGCACTTTTCATAAACATACATA
>NW_006408626.1:7410906-7411763 GCF_000296735.1 Chrysochloris asiatica
TACTGTCCTCAAGGTTCATCCATGTTATGCAGTGTCTTGAAGCTTCCTTGTTATTCTTCAAGGTAGCATAACATTCCATTGTGTGCATGCACCACAGTTTATTTATTCATTCTTCAGTTGATGGGCACTTAGGCTGTCTCCATCTTTTTGCTATTGTAAATAGTGCTGCTGTGAACATTGGTGTGCATATATCTACTCATGTTATAGCTCCTATTCTTGTGGGTAAATACCAAGTAGAGGAATTGCTGTATCATAACATATTTCTATTTCCAACTTTTTTAGGAAGTGCCATATTGCTTTTCAGAGTGGTTGGACCATTTTGCAATCCCACCAGCAATGTAGGAGCATCCCAGGCTCTCTGCTTCCTCACCAGCATTTCTTGTCCTCTAATTTTTTTATCTTTGCTGTTATTGCTAGTGTGAGATAATATCCCATTGTTGTTTGATTTGCATCTCTCTAATGCCTTGTGATCCGTGAACATTTCTTCTTATGTTTGTTGGTTCCCTGGATCTCCTTCTTGGTGAAGTTCATGTGCTGTGCCCATTTTTAAATTGGGTTATTTGTCTTCTTCTTGTATACATGTTATAGTTTCCTATATATTTTAGAAAGTAGTCCCTTGTCTGATGTGTCATTGCAAAAGATTTTTTTCCCATTCTATGGGTTCCCTTTTTACTCTTTTGGTGAAGCCTTTTGATGGACATACATTTTTTATTTTTACTATATACAATTATCTATTTTGTCTACTTTTGTTTGGGTAGTTTTCAAAATGTTTGGTAGTCTGGATATGCCCTGTTTTAGAGCCCTCACATTTAGCCTTATCTTTTCATTGATGGCCTTTATAATTCTGGGATTCACAT
>NW_006408626.1:7412595-7416220 GCF_000296735.1 Chrysochloris asiatica
CAAATAGAGTTTTACTTCCTCTTTGTCAGTTTGAATGCCTTTAATATCCCTGTCTTGCCATATAGCGCTTGCTAAGACTTCCAGCACAATGTTGAATAGTACTGGTGACAAAGGGCATCCTTGTCTGGTTTCTGTTTGCAGAGGAAAGACTTTCAGTTTCTCTCCATTGAGAGTAATGTTGGCTGTTGATGTCGTATATATGCTCTTAATTAGGTTGAGGAATTTCCCTTCATTTCCTACTTTGTTGAGTGCTTTTATCAGGAATGGATGTTGGATTTTGTCAAATGCCTTTTCTGCATCAAAAGAAATTATTTGATCATGTGGTTCTTTTATTTTTTCTTATTTATATGGTGGATTATGCATTGTTTTTCTAATGTTGAACCATTCTTGCATCCCTTATATGAATCCCATTTGTTCATAATGTATTATTTTTTTGATGTGCTGCTGAATTCTCTTAGCTAGGATTTTGTTGAGAATTTTTGCATCTATATTCAAGACGGATATTGGTCCATAATTTTCTTTCTTAGTAATGTCCTTCTCTGGTTTTGATATGAGGATTATGTTTACTTCATAAAATGTATTAAGAAGTTTTCCATCATCCTCTATATTCTAAAATCATTTGAATAGAATTGGTGACAGCTCTTCCGTGAATGTTTGGTAGAACTCACCAGTGAAGCCATCTGGACCTGGTCTTCTTTAGGTTGGGAGTTTTTTGATGACCTGACCAATTTTTTCTTTTGTTATGGGTCTGTTTAGGTTTCCTACTTCACTGTGCGTAAGTTTATGTGATCGTGTCTTTCTAAATATGTATCCATCTCTTCTAAATTTTCAAATGTGTTGGAGTACAACTCTTCATAGTATTCTGTTATTATCCTTTTGATTTCCTTTGGTTTCATTGTGATTTCACCCATGTGGTTTCTTATGCGTGTTATGTGTATCTTCTTCCTCTTTTGTTTTGTTAGTTTCCAAATGAATTGTAAATTTTATTCATCCTTTCAAAGAACAAGCTTCTTGTTCTGTTGATTCTTTCTACAGTTTTTCTGTTTTCTATCTCATTTATTTCTGCTCTGATTTTTATTATTTCTTTTCTTTTGATAACAGTAAGTTGCCTCTGCTGGTCAGTTTCCAATTGTTGGAGATGCTGTGTTAATGTGTTAATTTTGTTTCTTTCTACATTTTGGATGCATGCATTTATAGCAATAAATTGTCCTCTCAGTGCAGCTTTTGCTGTGTCCCCAAGATTTTGGTACGTTTTTTTCTCATTTGTTTCTAGGAACTTTGTGAATTCACATTCTATTTCTTCTACTACCTAGTCGCTTTTCAGCAGGGTGTTATTCAATTTCCATGTATTTGACTTTATTTTCTTGGTCTTCCTATTGTTCGTTTCTAATTTGACAGCATGTGGTCTGAGATGAAGCTTTGTTGCATTTTTAAATTTATAAATTCTGATGGCTTGTTTTGTGGCCTAAAACATGGTCTATTCTGGAGAACATTTCATGTGCACTGGAAAAGAATGTGTATTGTGCTGTTGTTGGGTTGAATGCTCTGTACACATCTATGAAGTCCAGTTGGTTGATTGTGTTGTTTAGTTCCTCTGTGTCTTTGTCAAGTTTCTTTATGGTTGTTCTATCCATTTTTAAAGTGGTATATTAAAATTGGCCACTAATATTGTAGTGTGGTGCTGTGGATTAATGCACTAGACTGCAAAGCCTTTTGAACTGCAAGGTCAGTGGTTCAATCTCACCAGCTGCTCCTAGGAAACCCTATACAAGGATGCTATGGGTCAGAATCGACTTGACGGCACTTAACAACACCAACAATATTTGAGATTCCTTTCTTTCTTTCTTCAAATCTATTAGAGTTTGCTTTATATATTTTGGCATTCTCTCATTGGCAAGATAGATATTTATTTTGGTTATGTCATCTTGTTCAATTGTCCCTTTAATCATGAGATAATGTCCCTCTTTATCTATTATGCTGTTTTTGCCTTAAAGTTTATTTTATCAGAGATTAGTATTACCACTCCTCTTTGTTTTTGGTTATAATTAGCTTGGTATATTTTTTCCGTCCTTTAACTTTTAGTCTGTTTTTGTCTCTGTGCGTAAGGTGTGTCTCTTGCACCTTATATTGAAGGACAGTATATTGAAGGATCTGGTTTCCTTATGTAGTCTACCATTCTCAGTCTCTTAACTGGTGTATTTCATCTGTTTACATTCAGTGTAATTATTGATAAGTTTGGATTAATTGCTGCCATTATGGTTTTTTTTGTTTTTGTTTTTGTTTTTTTTTTTTGTATGTGTGGCGGTGCTTGTTCTTTGTTTTGCATTTCTTCCTGTGCTGAATTCATGTTTTTGTGTTCTTTCTTGTCAGTTTCCTCATAGTTTTAATGTTTCCATATTCTTCTTGGATTTTCATTTTCTTGGTATGCTTTGAAGTACTATTTTTCTTTGAGGTTACCTTATATTCCATTCACTTTTCCCTCCATTTAATACAGTCTATTTTATCCTGTAATCTATCAGTCCTTCTAACCACTTGGATCTACATGTTTACCTTCTTTCACAATGTAATTGTTTTGATCATAGACTGACCTCCCAGATCCTCTGAATTTGTTCTGATAGTTTTTTCTGTTCTCCCCTCTTTCATTTGTCGATTGAGTTCCGGGTAGTGCTGCCACATATGTCAATCTCTGGTTGTTGTCTGTTTTGTTTGTTTTCAGTCCACAGAAATCCCTTTAGGATGTTTGTAGTGCAGGGTTGGTTTGGCAAAATCCCCTAGCCTCTGTATATCCTGGAATGTTTTGATTACACCCTCATATTTGATTAATAGCTTTGCTAGCTAGATAAGGGATTCTTGGTTGGCCGTTTTTTTCTTAAAGGGATTTATATCTACTTTTTCATTGCCTTCTTGACTGCATGGTTTCTGCTGAGAGTCCCGAACTTAATCTGATTTTCTTCCCTTTGTAACACTTCTCTTTTCCCTAGCTGCTTTCAGGATTCTCTCCTTATCTTTGATTTTGGAAAGCTTCATTATTATATGCCTTGGTGATTTTCTTTAAGGGTCTATCCTTCTAGGGGTTCTTTGAGCTTCTTGTATGCTTATCTTTTTGCTTTTCAGGATGTTAGAGAAATTTTCTTCTAGCAGCTCTTCAACAGTCTCTTCTGTGGACTTGTGTGGTGCTTCCTGTTCTGGAATGCTGATAAGTCTTTAGTTATTTCTCTTCGTATTATCCAACATGAATGTTAGACTTTCTTCAGATTTTTTTTAATCCCTTTTTTCTGCTTGCTTTTCTATCTTAGTAGTATTGAGAGATTTGTTTTCCAGCTCACTAGTTCTGGCTTTGATCTCTTCAGCTCTACTCCTTTGCCCTTTCAGCATTGTCCATTTCTGATATTCTATTATTATGCATTTGGTCCTCTTTCTGTAGGTTTTGAATTGTTTCCAATGCTGTAACTATCTTATTTGATTGTTCTTGTAGAGCTTTTCTGACTTCTTATTTTTCTCAATTTCATTGTGAAGTGTTTTGAAACATTTTATAATCATTTTTCTGAATTCCTTCTCAGGTATTTCCAAGGCCTGCCCTCCTTCCAGTATAGAGTGTAGTTCTACTTTTAGCTCATTTGTGTCC
>NW_006408626.1:7416720-7418676 GCF_000296735.1 Chrysochloris asiatica
CTTCTTGCCTTCAAGGTCACCTGAGAAATTTCAAGATGCCACTGTTGGTTGATATGGTGTGACTCAGGATTTATTTTTCAGCCTGTTTCATTTTTTATCTGTTTCTCTCACTCCAAAACTCCTATTCTGGCATTTCTCGTAGTGATAAACAGTTCAAGGCTGGCTGTGGCCATGTTGTGCTGCTGTTTGTTTTTAAGTGGAATCTATCCCTTTAAGTTTTGAGAAGATAAGTGCACATGCATAATAGAACCCTCTGGAGTGAGGGAGGGGTGTGCACTCACTCACATACCCCCTCTAGTCACCAGAATGGAGGTACTGAGACAGTAAGAGGCCAATGAACAGATACAAAAAAAAAAAATAAATAAAAGGAATGTCCACACCTTTTATCTCCGAGGTTCTGACAAGCGTCAAACCATGGAGGCTCTGATCCTTCCCCTGCTTGGGCTCACCTCTTGGTCTCACCCAAGATGATGGTTTTGGGCCGCTGAGTCTAGTGGGTTTGACAGTATAAGGTTCCTTGCTTCTGCTACAAAAATCCACTGGCTCTAAGCCTTCAAACTTTTAAAATATTCCTATATATGTCATTCAGGTTGCTCTGGTAGTGTAGTGGTTATAAATCAGGTGGCTAATCTCATGGTCAGCAGTTCAAAACTACTAGCTGCTCCATGGGAGAAAAATGAGGCTTTCTGCTCCTGTAAAGATTTACAGCCTTGGAAACACTGTACAGGGACGTTATGAGTCAGAACCGACTTCACAGCACATAACAACAACAACCTGTATGTGGTTCAAATTTTTGTAACTATCCTGTGAACCTTCTACATCCAGTGTTCTGTGTTATTGCTGATGGAGATCCTCACTGCACTTCTACCCTATCCACCAGCAAGCAAAAATAAAACTATTTGACTTATGTTTCAGCTATTAATTGGATATATACATGACGTCTTTCTTCACTCGCCCCTTCCTAATGAAACTGCTTACAACAGAATTGAACTCTGTCAATTATATGCCTCAAAAGATATTGTGCAAGTGTTTATATGTCTGCATACACTGTCCATTATGTCTAACTTATCTGATATTAACAGTTCTTTCCATTGATAAGATTTTTTTCTTCTCTAAGTAAAATTTATTTTGTGGAACAGTTTTAGGTTTACAGCAAAAAAACGGAAACTATGTAGTTGCCATTTATTCCATATTCAGGATCTCCTATTATTAAAATCATATATTGCTAGAGTCCATTTGTCATAATTAAGTAATTAACATTGATGCATTATGATTAACTTTGTTCCATACTTTATTCACCTTTTCTTAAATTTACTTTATGTATATCCATTAAAAGGATCTTGGTAGCATAGTGAATTAAGAGCTGAACTGGTAACTACAAGGTCAGTAGCTCAAATCTACTAGTTGCTTCTTGGGAGAGAGGTGAGGCTTTATGATCCCATAATGATTTACAGCCTCAGAAATCAACTCAGTGTCATACAATCACCATTACCATCATTACCAATATCTTTGGATATTGGATATTGTGTTCTTTTAATTTTTTCTTTTATTATTATTTTTTTCTCTTTCCATTGCAAATCTGGGAGTTTCTATTAAAATTTTTCAAGCTTGCTGATTCTTGGTTCTAACGTGTTTTATCTACTGATGAGATTATCAAAGCTAATATTCATTTATGTTAAGGTGTATTTGATTTTTGTAATTAATTTTGATTGTTTCTTAGAGTTTGCATCTCTCTGCTAACAATACTCATCTGTTCTTGCATGAGGAAAAAAAAACATTGTGTTGATTGAGATAAAGAATTCTCAAAAGAACAAATGTTGTAGGGTAACGTTTATATGAAATAACAAAAAGAGGCAAATATATAGATACCAAGTCTTATTAGTGCCTACTAGCTCTGGTAGCGAGTGGTTACAAATCGGGCTGCAAACCTCAAGGTCAATAGTTTGAAACTACCAG
>NW_006408626.1:7419236-7421441 GCF_000296735.1 Chrysochloris asiatica
AAGCCTCATCTTTCTCCCGCGGAGCAGCTGGTAGTTTCGAACCGTTGACCTTTAGGTTCACAGCCCGATTCGTAACCACTACGCTACCAGAGCTCTCTCTCTCTCTCTCTATATATATATATGTAGGTTATGATTTGGGTAGTGTAATAGGTTACGAGTTGGGCTAATAACTGCAAGGTCGCTAATTTGAATATACCAGCCATTCTGCAAGAGAAAGATGAGGCTTTCTTCTCCCATACGTATTTACAGCCTCTATAGGGACACTATGAGCTAGAATCAACTCCATGGCATATAACCACCACTACCATATATGTATATATATATTGTTGTTGTTAAGTGCCATTGATTTGGTTCCAACTCATAGTAACCTTATGCACAACAGAATGAATCACTGCCTGGTTTTGTGCCATCCTCACAATTGCTAAACTTGAACACATTTCTACTGTAGTTCCAATCCATCTCAATGGGGGTTGTCCTCTTTCTCACTGACTTTCCACTTGACTCAGTATGATATCTTTCTCCAGGGACTGGCCCCTCCTGATAATATGTCCAAAGTATGAGAGATAAAGTCTGGCCAGTCTGGCTTCCAAGAATCATTGAGGTTGTATTTATTCCAACACAGAATTGTTTGTTCTGCTAGCAGTCCATGATACTTTCAGTATTCTTCTCCAACACCATAAATCAAATGCATTAACTCTTCAATGGTCTTCCTTGTTCACTGTCCAACTTTCATATGCATATGAGGTTATAGAATTTATGATGACTTGGGTCAGGCACACTTTAGTCCTCTTTCTGACATATCTGCTCTTGACCACTTTAAATTGATCTTGTACAGTAGATTTGTCTAATGCAATATGTCATTTGATTTCTTGACAGCTGCTTTCATGAATGTTGATGGTGGATCCAAGAAAAAGGAAGTCTGACAACTTCAATGTTTTCTCCATTTATCATGATGGTATATATTGGTCCAGTGGTGAGGATTTCTGTTTCCTTTACATTGAGTTGCAACCCATATCGAAGAATGTGATCTTGGTTCTTCATCAGTAAGTTTTTTTGTTTCTTTTTATAAGGTTTGTGGATTGAGTGAAAATTTACAGGGCAGATCATCAGTTTTACATTCAACAAATCATACACCTTGTTTCATTACAATTATTATAATCCCCTCCATGTACCATCAGTTAACAGTGTTTCTCTCTTTTCACTTTAGCTTTTTTTAAAACAAACAAACAAACAAACAAACACTCTGACATATATAATAATTTACATCACTAAAGGGCTCATTATGCAAGTCTGCCTCCTGGATGCTATCTCTCAGTCCATATCTTTCCATGCTTCTGGATTCCTCAGCTGCTACCTCTTTCCATGTCCCAATCTCTGCCTCCATCTCTGGTGTTGCTGCTTCTCTGGATAAGTTCTTGCATTCCGCTTGTGCTATTCTCCCTTGATGCATCAGTAAGTTTTTTTAAGTCCTCTTTGTTATTAGCAAGCAAGGTTGTATCATCTGCATATCACCGATTATGAATGAATCTTCCTCCAATCCTGATGCTACATTCTGCTTTATATAACCCAGCTTCTTGGATTTGCTCAGTATGGAAACCTGGTGTAACATTGCAAGATAATGCGTTGGACTTTAAAATCAGTTTGAACCACAAAGTTGGCTGTTCAAATCCACCAACTACTCCTTAGAAACTCATACAGGGTCACTATGTGTCAGAACCAACTTGATGGCACTTAACAACAACAATATATAGATTGAATAAATATGGTGAAAGGATAAAACCCTGGTGAACACTTTTCTTAATTTTAAACTATTCAGTGTTCCCTTTGTTCTGCTCAAATGACTGCCTCTTGATCTGTGTACAAGTTCCTCATGAGCACAATTTAGTGTTCCAGAATAGTCCTATTATGAAATATGATCCATGATTGTAATGATTGACACAGTCAAAAGCCTTTGCATCATCAATAAAGTATAGACAGACATCTTTCTGATACTCTCTGCTTTCAGTCAAGATCCATCTGATGTGAACAATGATATATCTCTTTCCATGTCCTCTTCTGAATATAATGAAAACCTGGAAGTTGCTTGTCAATGTAATGTTGTAGCCATTTTTTAATTATCTTGAGTAAAATTTTACTTGCTTATGATATTGATGATATTGTCCAATGATTTCCGCATCCGGTTGTGTCATCACTCTGGAGCAGGTA
>NW_006408626.1:7422538-7438152 GCF_000296735.1 Chrysochloris asiatica
ATTGAAAAAGTTGGTAGAATTCTTTTTTTCTACATCATCACTGGATTTAGTGATTGGTGCATAAATTTGTATAATAGTGGCATTAGCTGGTCTTTCTTGTGGACTTATGGATATTATCCTACCACAGGCAGCATAATACTTCAAGATAGATCTTGAAATGTTATTTTTGATGATTATGTGATGCCATTCCTCTTCAATTTGTCATTTTCATCATAATAAAAAAACAACATGTGATCGTCTGATCCAAAATGGCCAATAACAGTCCCTTTCAGCACTTTAATACCTAGGATATTGATGTGTTCCATTAATTTTTGACAATTTCCAATTTTCCAAGATTCATACTTCATATATCCCATGCTCCAATTATTAAAGGATATTTGCAGATGCTTTTCCTCATTCTGAGTTGATCCCCAATATCAAGTGAAAGTTTTGCTTCATTCATGACCTCACGGTCCACTCTTCTTTTAGGATATATCTCTTTCTCAGTCGTTATTTTGAGTGCCTTTTAACCTGAAGGGCTTATCTTCCAGTACTATATTTGATAATATTCTGGTGCTGTTTATCATGTTTTAGTATTCAATATTCTGGTGCTAAATGACAGCTTTTCACTGCTATTCATAAGGTTTTCAATGACTAATCATTGGGAAGTAGATATCCTCTCCTTCTTCTTAGTCTGTCTTTGTCTAGAAGCTCAGTCAATACCTGTCCATCATTGGCGATCCTGCCGACACTGAAAATACAGGTGCCATAAATTCCAGCAACATAGCAGCACTCTAGCCATCACAGTACAACAAACTATCAGACAAGTGATAGTCAAAGACATCATTTTGCTTGTATTCACCATCAACACTTGTAGAAGCAGCAGTCAAGAAATCAAATGACATATTGTATTACGCAAATCTGCTGCACAACACCTATTTCAAGTTTGTGTGTATGTGTGTGTTAATTGCCGTCAAGTTGGTGCTGTCTCACAGTGTAGTTCTATATATGGTTTCTGAGGAGCAGCTGGTGGGTTTGAACTGCCGACTTTGTGGTTTGCAGTCCAGTGCTGATTCTACAGTGTCATGTTGGTATTTTTATGTGATGTTGAGTGGGGAAGCAAGGGTTGTCTTATCAGAATTTCATTGACAAACCTTATCTCAGCAGTCCTTTATCCCTGATCTTGTCTCTTCAGACATCTTTTTATTCCCTAAGCTAAAAGAATATTTAAAATGAACACAATTTGAGTTTCTTGAGGATGACTAAACTACCATTTTCATGTGATGTAAATCAACAAGGGCAGAATTCTTCAGTGAAGGGTTAGAAAGATAGAAACACCACCTCATGAAGAGTGCAGACCTAGATGGAGGAAAATAGTTTCACATTTAAAATTTTTTCTTTTATAAATGTCTATGATTTTGGAGAAACACTTTTTTATGTCCCTTCATATGTTGTTGTTAAGTGCCATCAAGTTGGTTCTGACTCATAGCAAATCTGTATAAGGTTTCTGAGGAACAGCTGGTGGGTTTGAACCACTGACCTTGTGGTTTGCAGTCCAGTGCTGATCCTAAAGCACTACACCAGGTTGTTGTTGTTGTTAAGTGTCATCAAGTCAATTCTGATTCATAGAGATCCTGTATATAGTTTCTGATGAGTGGCTGGTGGGTTTCATTCACATATCTTATAGTTAGCAGTCCAGTGTTTATTCTACAGTGCCACACCAGGACTCCACTACCAGGAGTCCCTCGTAAATAGCTGAATAAATACATTTGTTTTTCACAGGTAGTACATTTATAGACAATAAGGAGCTCTAGTAGCGTAGTGGTTACAAATTGGGCTGCGAACTGCAAGGTCAGCAGTTCAAAACTACCAGCTTCTCCACGGGAGAAAGATGAGGCTTTCTGCTCCTGTAAAGATTTACAGCCTCGGAAATCCTGTTGTGGCACTGTTGGATAAGTGCAGGTACACAAGGTTGCTTTGAATCACAAGGTGTTGCTAAGTGCCCCTGAGTCAGTTCTGACTCATAGTGACCCTGTATAGGTTTCTAAGGAACAACTTGTAAGTGAACCACTGACTTTGCAGTTCAAACTGACCTTGTGGTCCAGTGCATTATCCTGCAGTGCCACACAAGGCCTTTCCTTGGAAACAGTATGCTGGGTAAATATGAGTCAAAACCAACTCAACAACACTTAGCAACAACAACAAACTGTGAGAAAACCATTTTTTATGTGTTAAAGCCATCCACTTGTGATATTTCATGACTAAGACATGAGCAGAGACATCTTTCCAATCAATGTCAGAGTTTGGTATTCCTCAGGATGGTAAAAGCTTCAATTTTCTTCTTTTATCACTTTTAAATCTGTCAGTGTTCACAGAAGTTCATCAAATTGTTTGATATGAAAGTATATAGTCCCAATATATGTGCTTTATAACATAAAAACGCTGGTAGTTTGTGAGTATTAGCTTAAGTGTATATAGTATGATCTTTGTAAAATAATAAAACTCATTATTTCATTTTTATAATAAATGATTTGTGATGTGACCCAGCAATTGATTGTATAGTAATACAATCTTAGTATTCAAAAGTACAATACTAAAGGGAAGAAGGACTCAATAATTAGTGGACACTGAGCTTCTGTTAAAGCTGATAATATTATTTGAGAATATTTAGGGATGATGTTTGAATAATATGAGGAACATAACGTAGGTCAATGAACTGTACATACAAAGATTTTTGAAATGCAACTTGCTTTGTTGCATATATATATTTATGATGGAAAAAGAAAAGTACATACAATGTGGAAATTGCAGCACTACCTGTATTTCTGAATAAAAATATCTTAAATTTGAGAAGTATGTTTTGATAAAGAACATTAAAATGTTCTTTATTCATTGTGAAATATTTCAGTTATGAGCACTGCCACCATTTAAAAATATTTCATTAATAAGAGTTGAATCCATTGATTTTTCAATAGTATAAAGAAAATCACCTATAAACTATCTCTCAATATACCAATTCAACTAATACATATTTATAGAAACTACCACTATTTGGGGAACATGATGGTTCTGTAGGCTATATACTTGACTGAGAACCATAAGGTTATCAGGTCAAGCCCACAAGCTGCTCATTGGAAGAGAAATGAAGCTTCTACTCCTGCAAAGATTTACAGCCTCAGAAATCCTATTCTGATTCTCTATGAATCAGAACCAACTCAGTGACACTTAACAACAATCATTATTTAGTTGCTATTATTTTTTTCTACCTTTATGTGAAAGTTTTACATAGAAGAAATTTTTCCAAATTACTTGTTTTTTTATTTTATTTTATTATTTTTTTTTAAGCAGATGGTTGACTAATTTTATTAAATATACTACATCATGTTGTTGTTGTTAAGTGCTGTAAAGTTAATTCCAACTCATAGAGACCTCATATAGCATTTTTGAGGAGTGACTGGTAGATTTATATGGCTGACCTTGTGGTTAGTAGTCCTGTGTTTATCCTACAGCACCACACCAGGACTCCATACTATAGCATAGGGGACATTAATTACATATTAAAAAATTATGTCTTAAAATTCAACATATATAATAGCAAAGGCCTTGGTTGACATAGCTAGAGAGTTATTTATGAACTAATGAGAAAAAAGATACAGTAAGTGTGAAACCTATTAATGCATAAATAAATAACTGCTGTCCATTTGAGGTGTATGAAACTATCATGTGCAAGTATTCACAGAGGACAGCAGAGGAGTGAAGTGAATAATATTTATTCTATACCAGTTCTGGTAACACTTTCAAAGTCAACATTTATAAGTCTAACAAATCATTAATGCTAATAGTGAAAATAAAAGGAAAGCTTTTTATACTAGAAACTTGCAAACTACAATTTGCAAGTGTCCATCTCTGCAACATATTCAGCAATACTCCCTTAGCAGTTTTCATTTCTGGCTTAGATTTTTTTATTTCTCATTTTATGTGCACATACTATATTTTTCCACTTCATTGCAAACTTGTCATATTGGATAATATTAAAGAGAATGAAGGGAAAGGCATACATTTTATTAGAATTAAATTATCCTATTTAATCTTCTCCTAAATCTTAACAGTATTCAACTATAGGAAATTGAATGGAACATATTACTAATAAAATGTTATCTATTTGCTAATAATTTAAGAAATGACACACCACTAATATTAAACTATGGAATTCCTTTGCATAATTATCTGCACTATAGTCTCCCAGTTAGCATAGTTTCTTAATTAATTAGTTCAATAGTGGATAACCAATATATGATATAGTTAGTTTAAGGAACTGTGTTTTATCAATTGCTTTAATATGGGGAAGAATAAAAATGTAGTATTTGTTTCTGAAAAATAGTTTAATGCACTCTTGATATTTTGGCCATTCTGTTTTATCAAGCCATACTGGAAGTAAAATCCAGTATGGATCTACAAAAAAAGTGTTACTAAACCATCTCTTCCAAAGCACTCTCTAGTCAGGTGAATTCAATAATTCACTATAATAGAAATACAGAACTCAGCGCCTTACTCACAGCTATTTTAACAGGTTAAAATTCAGAATCAGAAATGATCGGGGGACACAGATCTACCAGTCAGGAGAGCCTCTCCTCAGCCATGCCCTAGGGCAGTCTTCTTTCTGTCCTGGCATTGTTACAATGTCTTTTAGGGCTGCTGATTAATGGCCACAGGACATACCACCCCACTATGAGTCTAAGCCTGAAGGCACTATGCTCTAGCTTCATGAGTCTGCAGACATAGCTCCCTTAATAAAGTGTCTGGAGGCACCCCACTCTACAATCAAGCCCCCTGCCCAAAGTCACTCAGCTTCACTTGCTCCATAGACTGAGAAGCCCACAGCTGTCTCTCATGCTCTGACTTTTGGTTCTGCTGCTTCTACCACTCTGCTACTTCCCCTGTGTCACAACACATTGTCTCTGGGCCTAGGAGATTCAATACACAGAAATCTTGGGGTCCAAAGGATATATACCACTCCTGCTTCTTCTTCTTTGATAGTAATAAGATACCTCCCTCCTGCTTCTTGATGGCTCATTTTGTACATGTTACAGTATAAAATATTCATATATGTATACATAAAGGGACGTTTATATGAAAGAACTCGCTCACACAGTTGTACAGGTGGGAGAGTCTCAAGCCCAGGTGAGATAAACCAAGATCGACAGGTAATATAGCCATCACTGGCTCAAGTCCAAAGAACTGAAAGTTTAAGGACAAGCCAGATGCAAGATACAGAGGCAGTGGAGAGCAAACAAGCTTTCCTGAGTGGAAGCAGGCCATATATCCAGGAAACACAATGGCCTTAGTGACAGAAAGGATGCTGGAGAATTTGTGATAGAACTTTGCAAGACTAAGGACTTCATTGCAAATACCTTTTTTTCAACAGCGTAAATGTTGGAAACTATAGGCATTGATTATGCAAGAATCAAATGGACTATATCTGAGAGAAGAGACTTTAGAGAAGGTCAATAACATCATCCAAAACAAGTCCAGGAGCAGATTTGAAATAGACAGTTTATAAATTACCCATATGCAAGTTTAGACTGAAGTTTAAGAAAATTGAAACAAGTCCATAAGAGCCAACATATGACTTTTGAATATAGCCCACCTAAAATGAGAGATTATCCCAATAATAGATTTGATGCATTAAGCTATAATTGCCAAAGACCAGAAGACTTATGGGATGACATCAAGAAATCCATATATGATGAAAGTAAAAGGTCACGAAAAAGACAAGAAAGAAAAAGACCAAATTTGATGTCAATAAAGACTCTGAAGCTTATTCTTGAATGTAGAGAAGTTAAATCAACTGGAAGAAATGATGAAGTAAAATAGCTAAATACAAAATTCCAAAGAGTAGCTTGAGAAGGGGAAATAAAATGTTATAATATGTGCAAAAACCTGGAATTAGAAAAACAAAAAATAAGAAGACATTCAGCATTTCTTAAGCTGAAATAACTGTCGACAAAATTCAGGCCAATGGTTGCAATATTGATGAATTTTATGATCATTTATATTGGATGATGCAGGAATCATTAAAAGAAAAGGAAAGGAATACACAGAGTCACTTTACAAAAAGAACTGGTCAATAGTGAACCAATTATTTTGTAACATATGATCAATAACTGGTGATAATGAAGTGCAAACTACACAGAAGGCATTGGCAAAAACTAGGCTCCAGGAATTGATGGAATGTAAATTGAGATGTTTCAACAAATTGATGTAGTTCACTTGTCTGTGCCAAGAAATTTTGAAGACAGCTACCTGGTCATCTGATTGGAAGAGATCCATATTTATGCCAATTGAAATACCCAACAGAATATAGATATCATTGAACATTATCATTAATATAACATGCAAGTAAAATTTTGCTGAAGATAATTCTAAAATGATTGCAAGAGTACATTAGCAATGAACTGCAGAAATTCAAGTTGGATTCTGATGAGGATGTGAGATAAGAAATATCATTGCAGCTATCAGACAGAACATGACTGAAAACAGATGATCAGAATATGTACTTGTGACATATTGATGATGCAAAAGCATTCAACTGTATAGATAATAACAAACTATGGATACTATTATGAAGAATGAATATAGCAGAACACTTAATTGTGCTCATGAAGAACCTGTACAGAGACCAAGAAGTAGTTGTTCAGACAAAACAAGGGGGTATTGAATGATTTAAAACCAGACAAGGAGTGTGCCAAGAATGTATCCTTTCACGATACTTCAATGTGTATGCTGAGCAATAAACTGAGAAGTTGGGTTATGTGACATTAGAATTGGAATTAATTAGAATTAATCAGACTTGTTAACAATCTGAGATACACAGATGACACAACCTTACTTTCTGGAAACAGATTTAATAAATACATACCAATGAAGTTTAAAGACTCCAGCCTTTAGTGTGTATTACACCTCAGTGTAAACCAAACAATAATCTTCACAACTGAACCAATAAGTAACATAAAGACAAATGGAGAAAAGATTGAAGTTGTCAAAATGATCCACAGCAGTAATCATTGATTCAGCAGTCAAGAACTCATGCAGCATTAGACAAATGTACTACAAAATACCTCTTCAAAATTTTAATAAGCAAACGTGTTACTTTGAAGACTAAGGTGCTCCTGACCCAAGCCATGGTATTTTTAATGGTCTCATATGCATGTGAAAATTGAACAACGAATAAAGAAAACCACAGAAGAATAGCTCCATTTGAATTTGGTGTTGGCAAAGAATATTGAAAGTACCAGGAACTGTCAGAAGGATAAACAAATTTGTCTTGGAAGAAGTATAGTTGAATGCTCCTTATAAGTGAGATTGGTGAGCCTGCCTCTTGGACTTTAGATGTGATGTCAATAGAAAAAAGTCCATGCAGAAGAGAATTCATGCTTGGTAATGTGGAGTGTCAGTGAAAAAGAAACAGACCCTAACAAGAGGAATTGACACAATGGAAATAACAATGGGCTGAAATGTAACAATTGTGAGGAAGGCACAGAACTAGACAGTGTTTTGTTTTGTTTTGCACACAGTCACTATGAGTGGGCAGTGCTGTGGGATAATGCATTGTACTGCAAGATCTATTTGAACTGCAAGGTCGTCAGTATAAATTCACCAACTGTTCCTCAGAAGTCCTATACAAGATTACTTGTTGTTGTTGTTGTGTGCCATTGAGTTAGTTCTTACTCATAGCGACTCTGTATAGGGTTTCCGAGGCTGTAAATCTTTACAGGAGCAGAAAGCCTCATCTTTCTCCCACAGAACAGCTGGTAGTTTCAAACTGCTGACCTTGAGATTAGCAGCCCAATTCGTAACCACTATGCTACCAGAGCTCCTTAAAACTACTATGCGTGGAACCAATTCAACGGCACTTAACAACAACACCACTACCACCAATAGTAAAAATAATGGTAGCCTGTTATTTTATGTATATTCTGATACTGTGATATCTTCTCAAATATCTCTGAGAATATTAATTACGTTTCTTGTATTAGTCATATTTGCTTGTTTGTTTGCCCTATTGAATTTGTCTTTTGTGTTCTAATTCTGCTTATTTATTTCTGGTTCAGGACTCCCTTAACATTTATCAAACCCAAGACCCAGTATTTATCAAACCCAAGAGCATACATGGAGGTCCACATAACATACATATTTAAAGTTACGTCAGTTTAACAAACTGCTAAATAAAACATTTCATATTCTTTTCAAAGTGCATTTCAGGATGACCTCATTGAAAAAGAAGCATGTGAAACTAGATTTTTATGATTGTTGTTGATGGTAAATACTATGGAGTTGGTTCCAGCTCATAGTGGCCCAGTGTAAGGTTTGTGAGGCTGCAAATCTTTGTGGGAACAGATAACCTCATCTTTCTCATGGGGAGTGGCTGGTGGGCTCAGATCTCTGCCCCTATAGTTCATAGTCCAATGTTTGTCCTACAGCAGTAAACATATTATTTTATAGCGTTTCTATGACTTGGCCAGTGACACATAAAATTTTGTCTTGATCTGAAAAAAATTTTTAAAGGCTTGATCTGACACTCCAAAATTTGTCTTGATCTGACAAATAATAACAGGCTTGATCTGACTCCAAATACAATGCAGCAATCATAGAGATTCTGTCCTTTTAAATATGATTGTACCAACACACCTGGATCATAGGTTTTCATGCTAAATAAGATTTTTTGCTAATGAGACAGAAATAACTCTCTGAAATATCATCAATATTTGCAGAGCAGTTTCTCACAGGAAAATCTCCAGCAGGAGCTATTATGATAACAAAATTTTAATACGAGACCATGAGATGACACTCCTAATTTGTATGATTAAAGGTTGATAAAATATCAAAGACTACTGTATATTTGGAGTTCTGGTATGGCACTATAAGATAAGCATTGTACCACAAGATCAATTTGAGCCTCAAAGTCATGATTCAAACTCACTAGACATTCCTCAGAAACCCTATACAAGGTTGCTATGAATTGGAACCCACTCGCTGGCACTTAACAACAACAGTACATTTAGTTGTTGCTGTTAAGTGCTGTCATGTTTGTTCCAACTGATAGCAACTCTAAGCAAAACAGAAGGAATCACTGCCCAGTTGTGCACCATCCTTAGAACCGTTGTTATGTTTCAGCCCACTGTTACTGCTAGGGTGTCAATCCATTTCTTTGGGGGCCTTCTTTTTTGCTGACCCTTCCATTCACTGACCATAATATTCTTCTCCTGGGCCTGGTTCTTCCTGACAACAAGTCCACAGTACAAGGAATGAAGTCTTGCCATCTTTGCTTCTACAAACTACTCTGTATTTCTTCCAAGACAGATTTACTTGTTTTTCCTGGCAGTCCATAATACTTTCAATATTATTTGCCAACACCATAATTGAAGTGCATTGACTTTTTTGTGGTCTTCCTTATTCATTGTTCAAATTTTGCATGCATAAGAGGTTGAAAGTATCATGGCTTGTTATTTCTAGTTAGTATTATGTATACCCTTGGCTGGTGTTCTGTCTATGATTAAGCAATGTTTAGATTGATAATAAATATAGAAAAAATATAATTCATAATTTCATTGTAAATTTCTATAAAAACTGCACTTGCCCTGCCCTCAATAAATCACCCATTTTGCTTAATAATTAGGAATTTCACAGAATTTACATTGTATTTAAAGTAACATTTTAAAGCTGGTATCAGTAAACTATGATTATAAGATCAAATCTGGCCCTTGACATATGGTTGTACTATCTATGAGTTAAGAATTATTTTTGACATTTTTAAAGTTTTATAAGAAACAGATATAGAAGAATATTCAACAAAGACCTTACATAACTCAGAAAAGTAAAAATAATCAACATCTGTTCCATTACAGAAAAACTTTGCTGACTCCTGGTAATTAAACATTAAAATGAAATTAAATTTTAAGTAAAACTATTAAATATATGCTCATCAAAGTTATAAATTGAAATAAACATAAACACTAACTTTAAAATTATTTTCCTATATATGTAGCTCCAAAAATTACTCATCTTCAGTCTGACAAATATAAAATTTTATCTTATAAGGCAGAAACCAATTTTAAATAAAAATATCTAAATACAGTACTATTTAATATTCTTATAAAATAATGTTGAATTTTATAATAAAATTATTTACAAGTTTGTGAATAACTTATTATTCACAAGATTGCTATTGTTATTATTGTCAAGAATTATACACAGCAAAAGTATAAACCAACAGTCTATCTATGTAGAATTCAGTGACACATAGATGACATTCTTCAAGTTAAATAAAATTATTCACAAGTTAGATCCTCTATGTCTAGCACATTGCCAATGTGAAGAACTGATATTAAACATCACACATATTAAAGCTTGACTTAATATATACAAATTTAAAAGTAACCTGAATTGTTTAATATAAATAAATCTTTTTCAGTCACAAATATTATATATACCCTGATCATCTATATTTCCAGAATCACGGATTTGGATCACAAAGAGAAGATATCTGGAATACTGGCAACATGCTTCATTATGTAAGATTTTATTACATTCACAACATCTGAGAAAAAGTATTGACATAACAAATTGTTATGGGTTTTTTTTTTTCCTTTTTTAATTATATTCTCCACATTTCAAAAAAGTGTCAGTTGCTTTCCCTGACAACAAAACTCTCAAAATTTCACTGTGTTTGGGTATTCAGATATAGTTACCTTTGGATTCAAGGACATAGGACAAAAGATATGTAGACGTTTTTGAGGGCCTGATAAGTAATACTTAGCAGAGTACTTGGGACATTATTACTGAATGATGGTGGTTGTGTGCTGTTCCGACTCATAGCGACCCTGTATAGGGTTTCTGAGGCTGTAAATCTTTACTGGAGCAGAAAGCCTCATCTTTCTCCCACGGAACAGCTGGTAGTTTCAAACTGCTGACCTTGCGGTTCACAGCCCGATTCATAACCACTATACTATATCAGAGCTCCTTTATTACTGAGGTACCTATTAGAGTAAGGAGTCCTAGATCCAGAAGTTGGCCCTCTTTGCTGTCTTAGTTTTTCTGAAATATCTGGTGTTAACACATTGTCTGGTCATATTTGCAGTTAGGACAGTGTAGAATTAACAGTGTTATTTCACTGTACAAACTGACATCTCAGGTTCAATCTGCCAGTGTTTATCAGTAATCTGTGAATTTATATGTAAACTTTACACATGAATTTAAATATGAAATTGGGCATGTTTTTCTTCTGGAGTTATGGATCTTTGTTCTTATTTGGTATTTCAATTTGTCAAGCGCAATCTTTCTCTGATACTGATAGTCTGAGAGCACAGTCCATCTGTCAGGGGACACTTGAATGTTGCTATGATGCTGAGTGGGTTTCAGTGAAACTTCCAGACTAAGAAAGGTAAGAAAGACTTCCTGATCTACTTTCAAAAACCAGGCAATGGAAGCCCTATGAATCACAACAATCTAACCTGAAACCCAACATGGGGATGGCTCAAGACTGGACAGAATTTCATTCTATTGTGCATATGGTAGCCAGAAGTTGGGCCAATTAGATGTCAATTAATAATAACAACAACAACTTGAGTTAGTGTCTTTAAAATTCAAATTCTATTTCTCTTAACTCTTCAGAATTTTGAAGGGGAGGAAGGAAGAAAGGGAGGGCCAAATCATATCACTACTCCAATATCTCTTAAAACTTATTGCTTTTGAGTCAATTCTGACTCTAATGACTCTATAGACAGAGGATAACTGCCCTTTGGTTTCTGAGACTCTAAATCATTATGGGTCTTGGTGTGGAGCTGTAAGATAAGCCCTGGACTACTAACTACAAGGTCAGTGGTTCAAACCTACCAGCAGCTCCTAGGAAACCACACTGGGTTGATATGCATTATAATCAAATCGATGGCACTAGTTTTAAGTGCCATTGAGTTGGTTCTGACAAATAGCCATAGTTGATAGAGTCTCTAAAGAGCAGTTGATAGGTCTGAATTGCCGACCTCACAGTTAGTGATCCAGTGGGTATTCTACAATGTCACACCAGGACTATCACTATTGGCTCAGGGACCCTCTTTTCTTTACTCCTAGTATGTAATTTCTCTAGATTTGTCTTAATAACTTTGTCTCCTTTTGTGTCAATTCTTTAGTAGTGATGCCTTCTGGTACGTATTTCAGCTATTGGTGTTTTGTGTGTTTTATCATTTGAACCTAATCCATGTCCTTGTATCTCCCAAATATTTTCAGAATGGTACCTTTTCCTTTTTCCAGGATGTTTTATGGATATAGTCTCATTAACTAGACAGGCAAATAGATAGGTGGTATGAAGATAGGTAGATAGGTAGGTGAGTAGGTACATAGACAGACAGAATGAAAGATAGATAGGCAGATAGATAAGCACACACATCAATATACAAATACACTTCTATTATTGCAAAGCATTAGACTAAGAGAGGATTAAAGATGAAGCTTGCAGATTGAAACTCAATCCAATTCTTTTAATCAGCTTTAATGACTGGCCTACCATATGAAAGATTTTATTTGAAGAAAGCTGTTATGCTGTGAAAAGTGCTAAAGTGGAAGATGTTTTGGTGTGCTGTTTACCCTGCTGAGATGTTTTTATTGTTTTATGAAAAGCATTCTCTACTGGAGTCTACACTTTCAGCCTTGGAAAGTTTATAGTGGAATCTTACTATCTATAACCTTTCCCAGTTTGGGTTAGATTAAGTGGCTTTCCTGGAGGGTTTTATCATAAACACTGCATAAAAGGCTATTTTGCAACTTTACTAGCTGCAATAAAGAGACACAGCAAGTCACTATGGTGTAGAAGCAGCAGTGTTCACATTGGGCTCTGAATTCCATATGGGAAGTTTAGGTATTTGACAGAGTCCCTCAGTGTCCCAGTTTTAGATGGAATATTGTAGTTGCTAGCAACACTTTAATTGGTCACCAACTAATAATACCTGTGAAAACTATTTTGAGCCATTTGTGAGAATTCTTGAATGCAACGCAAATTTAGTCAGACCAGACTTCTTTACAACTTTAAGACTGAATGCCATCCTTTCAATATTTGAAGCCAGAAGATTGATATCAAGCATTTAAAAATGCATAGAAGAAGCTGATGTAAGCATAAAGCTTGCTCACTTTTTAGGATAAAATCTACATGTAGTTGTTTTGTCTTATGTAAATTATTTTCAACATAGTGATATTTTGACATAAAATATACATTAAAAGACACAGTTGTTAAAATATGAAATAATGAGAAAATATAAATTGCACAGTTAATCAATCAGTGTCTGACATATGGTAAGCATTCAACATACAATTATAAGATTGAATTTACATACAACCCTATGAAGTATTATTCGTCTCACCTGACTGCAAAGATATAAAAGTACTAAAAGTAAACTGACTAATGACATACACATAATATAAGAAACAACTAGTATTCAAATTAAGTCTACTTGATTCCAAATCCATGTTCTTCCAGAGTATTATGTTGCCTTTTCCAGAATGTTAGTATCCTCCAGACAGACATTGTTGTTAGGTGCTGTCAAGTCAGCTCCTACTCATAACGATCTCAGTACAACAGAATAAAACACTGCTCAGTCTTGCATCATCCTCACAATTTTTGTTTATGCTTCCACTGGACCAATCTATTTCAATGGGGATCTTCTTCTCTTTCACTAATCTTCCACTTAATCAATCATGATATCCTTCTCCAGGGACTGGTACCTACTGATAACATGTCCAAAATATAACAGACTAAGTCTTACCATCCTGGTTTCCAAGAAGCATACTGGCTGTACCTTCACTAGAACTGATTTTTAATGTTCTTTTGGTGGCCGATGGTATTTTCAATACTCTTCTCCAACACAGTAACTGATTAGGCATGAATTCTTTTATGGTCTTCTTTATTCAGTGTCCTCATCTCACATGCATGTGAGACAATTGAAAATTCAATTACTTGTGTCAGGTGCACCTTATTCAGGTGTATCTTTGCTCTTGAATATTTTAAAGTGATCTCATGCAACAGATTTGCCTAATGAAATACATGATTTTATTTCTTGACTGCTGGTTCCATGAGTGTTGATTGTGGATACTAGTAAAATGAAGTCTTTGACAACTTCAATTTTTTCTCCATTTATCATGATATTATTTATTGGTACAGTGATAAGAATTTTTGTTTTCTTGACATTGAGGTGCAATCTATACTGAAGGCTGTAGTCTTTGATCCTCATCAGTATTTCAAATCTTCTTTGCTACAGCAAGCAAGACTATATCATCTGCAAATCAATTTGTGTTTTACTTTGTTTCACTGGCATTTAGAGCAGTGCTTTAACAAATTACAGATATTCACTTGATCAGTTGCTGGAAAGAAAAAGAAATTAAAAAATGAAGAATTTCAGTGGCAAAAAGCTTTGCTATCTCAAAGGTCATTTAATTTTATGCTCATGCAATTCTGGATGCTCAGAATTTTCTGTCATTGGATGATACAATCAAGTTAAACTCTACCACAAAATTTCTCTTTGGCTCCATGAATGTGGGAATGATGTTTTATTTTACATTGTTTCCCCAACATATACACCAATAGTTACATTTTAAACAAACACTCATTGGGTAAATAAATCCCCAGAAAGCAAACCCCATGTTGTCAAATTGATTCCAATTTAGAACAATGCTACACCAAAAGAAATGGTTGTTGTTGAACCATTTTAAGAGATAGCATATGATCAAGAGCCAATGGCACTGGAGGAAGAAGTCCAATGTGCACTGAAGACATTAGCAACAAACAAGGATCAGGGAATTGATGGAATACAAATTAAAATATTTCAACAGACTGATGAAACACTGGAGGCATTCATGTATCTGTGCCAATAAATTTAGAAGACAACAACCTGGCCAACTGATCAGAAGAATTACAAATAGACATGACCCAACAGAATGCAAAAATAATTATACAATATTATTAATATCACATGCAGGTGAAATTTTGCTAAAGATAATGAAAAAAAACCACTACAGTAGTTTTCTCTACAGAGAACTGTCAGCAAGTCAAGCCAAATTCAGATGAGGACAGGGAATGACAGCTATCACTGCTGATATCAGGTGGATCTTAGCTGAAAGTAGAGAATGCCAGAAAGAAGTTTGCCTGTGCTTTATTTATTATGCAAAGCCTTTCTACTATGTGGATTAGGTATTCTGGAACACTTAATTGTGTTAATGAGAAAACTGTACATAGCCTAAGAGGTAGTCATTCAAACAGAAAAAGGGGACACTGAATGGGTCAAAATTATGAAAGGTGTGTGTCAGTATTGTAACTTCATGCTGAGTAAATAATCTAAGAATTGGATTATACAAATAATAATGTGGCAACATGATTGGAGGAAACTCATTAACATCCTGTATATGCAGATGATACAACCTTGCTTGCTGAAAGTGGAGAAGACTTGAAATACTTACTGATGATAATCAAAGACTACAGCCTTCAATATGACTTGTACCTCAAATGTGAGGAAAACAAACTTCCTCACCACTGGACTAATAAATACCATCATAATAAATGGAGGAAGATTGAAGTTGTTAAAGACTTCATTTTG
>NW_006408626.1:7438609-7449573 GCF_000296735.1 Chrysochloris asiatica
AATATTAAAAAAAAAAAAAAAATTAATTTGTGTTGGAGGAAGTACAGCCAGAATGTTCGTTATAAGTCAGCATGGTAAGACTTTGTTTCTCATCCTTCAGACATGTTATCAGCAGGGACCAGTCTCTGGAGAAGGATATTACGCTTGGTAAACTGGAGAGTCAGCAAAAAAGAAGACACCCAATGAGATGCGTTGGCACAGTGGAAGCAGCAATGGGTTCAAGCTTAGCAATGATTTTGAGGATGGCGTAGGACTTGGCAGTGCTACATTCTGTTTTGCATAAAGTCACTATGAGTCAGAATCAACTCAATGGCACCTAACAACAACAACAATAGGAAAGACTAAAACTGCCCCATAGAGTTTCCAAGATATTAATTTTTAATTGAAGTGGACTTCCACATCTTTCTCCTGAAGAGTAGCTGGTGGGTTCATACCACCAACCGTTTGGTCAGCAGTTGAACTCTTTAGTCACTGTGTCACTAAGGCCCCTTTCTTGGGTGAAGAGGTTTATGCAAGCATAAGTAAAGAAGTACCGCTATTCAGATTTCAGTTCATACATGCATTGGTTTAGTCAGAAAAAGAAAACATCTTTAAACATGTTTCTCCAATCAGTAGATAGTCTTATTAGGGTTCCTTCAAAATAAAATTTTAAAAAAAAGATCCAATCAAAATAATGACTTCTGAGAGGATCTATAGGATCAGTTAAATTCTAGGCAGATAGGTAAGCTCAGAAGTTTATGACAATTGGTTTTTTTGAATCCCCAAGCAGTAATCTTCATAGAGTTTTCTGAAGGACATAGTATGATCATGTGGCTTATGATGAAGAAGTTGCCAGAAAATTGAAAATTGCATTGGTATGGAAAAAGTCAGGAAAATTGTGCTGAGCACCTTTTTTTCCACCGCCACAATGTACCTGATAATTCTTCAAGAATAGTAAGTACTGTCCTAAGAATTTCTTTGGGAAGTATTGCCACATTCACCCTACAGCCCTATTCTTGCTCCTTCAGATTTATTTGTGTCCCCAAACTCAAAAAACATTAAATGGAACATGAACTGAGTCCCTCAAATATGTCAAACTGTGGTAGTATAGTGGTTACGAATTGGGCTGTGAACCTTAAGGTCAGCAGTGTGAAACTACCAGCTGTTCCACGGGAGAAAATGAGGCTTTCTGCTCCAGTAAAGATTCACAGCCTCAGAAACCCTGTACAGGGTAACTATGAGTTGGAACCAACTACACGGCACATAACCACCACCACCAAGGGAGTTGGAAACACATCTTCATAAGTGTATAGACCTAGACAGAGGATCTATTGAAAAACAATAGCTTCACATTTTGATATTTTTGTGTGACAACAGTTTTTCTTTAGTTTGTAGCAATTTTGTTTGATTTATCCTTGTATTCTAGGTAAATTTAAAGCTTAATATAAATAGTGATGCATTTTGCATTTGGGCACTATAAATATTTGTTATATACAAATTTACAACAAAAAGGCTTCAGCATAATTGTGTACTGTTGCTGTTGGTGGTAGTGATGGTTATGTGCTGTGGAGTCAGTTCCAACCCATAGCGACCCTGCATAGCGTTTCAGAGGCTGTATATCTTTACTGGAGCAGAAAGCCTCACCTTTCTCCTGTGAAACAACTGTTGTTAGTGGTTATCAAGTCTGTGCTGACTCATGGATACCCAATGAACAATAGAAACAAATACTGCATAGTGCTGCACCATCCTCAGGATTCACCATGGATTGGACTATTTAAATCCATTGTTTTCACTGGATAACATTTGGAAGCAGAAATATCCGGTCTTCCTGCTTAGTTCATTTTAGTCTACAAACTCCGGGTTCAGCATCATGGTTACATGTATGCCTCCACTGAATCTGAATTTAGTCCCTTGCCTTGGTGTTACTATTAAGTGCTGTGGAGTCGGTTCTGACTCAGCGACCCTGTATAGGGTTTCCAAGTCTTTATATCTTTGCCGGAGCAGAAAACCTCCTCTTTCTCTTGGGTTGCAGCTGGCAGACTCTAATCGTGGACCTTGTGGTTTACAGTCCAGTGTTTATCATATGGAGGCTCTGCACTCCCAGTCTCCTGTCTAGAAGGTAAGAAGTCTATCACTGAACCATCACTGCTCAGGCATTGTGTACTATGCCCTCTAATAAACTCAGAAAGAAGTTATATAGTGCTTATTTTTCATTGTTGTTGTTAAATACCATTGAGTTGGTTCCAACTCATAATGACCCTGTATAGGGTTTCTGAGGAGCAGCTTGTCAGTTTGAACCACTGACTTTACAGTTCAAACCGACTTTGCAGTGGAGTGCTTATCCTATTGTGCCATCCCATTAGGCAAAATAAAATAATGTATCATGTCACTCTTTAAACGTCTATTTGTGATCTCATAATTTAATCAGAGACTGTTTTCATATAAAGTAGTTGCCACATAAGCAATGCTTAAATTATTAAACTAAGGAAGAGCTATAGATATACAGGGACAATTTATCTCTTTATTAACATCATTATAATCTATATTTTGATGTGATGTTGTTAGTGCTGTGGAGTCGGTTCCGACTCACAGTGACCCTGTACAGGGTTTCCGAGACTGTAAATCTTTACCGGAGCAGAAACCCTCATCTTTCTCCCGCGGAACAGCTGGTAGTTTCAAACTGCTGCCCTTGCGGTTCACAGCCCGATTGGTAATCACTACGTTACCAGAGCTCCTTTTGATGTGGAGTGCCTCTGCAGGATACGCACTGCACTGCCAACCACAAGGTCAGTGGTTCTAGACTGCTAGCTGCATCGAGAGAGAAAGATGAAACTTTCTGTTCCCGCAAGTACTTGATGGTACTTAAAAGCAATATGTCCTGAGACTAGTGGCCAGTAGTTAAATAATGATGTGTTTAGACTGTAAACAAAAATACAAGTATAGGGGAAATTCATATCATTATCAATATCTCCTGTTGCTTCACTCTGTCATTTAGATGGAACCATATGAGACTGTATCACTTGTTCATTTATGACCCCAAAATAAACAGTAATTTCACATGGTTCAATAGAAGTGTTAAAGGCATTTTTAAAAGTTACTTATTCACTTTGGTTCAGAGCTGTTAACATTGAAACTCATTATTATGGGGATTAAAAGACCATTGAGAGTATAGTGAAAATTCAGTAAATGGTAAGTATTATTTTTATTTATATTGAAATAAAACTTTAAATATCATGTTGCCCAAAAGAATGTTTTTAGTATATTAAGGAACTATCCTCCTAATATTAAAGTTTTTCTAAAATACACATTATGCCCAGATGTTCTGAATATGAACTAATTCAAAGAATAAAAAAATGTGGACCTGACCAAAAGTTTAGTGTTTTGACTTTCGTTCCTAAATGTCTCATATACTAAAAAAATACTTCTTTCAGGAAAACTCCTGAGAGTAAACTCAAGGGATTTCTTGCTCAGTTCTTTGCCAAACAAAACCTCCAGACCTTTCAAAATTCATTGCAGATGTACTCCCAAAGAGTACAATTGTCTGAGCTGTACCTTGAGTGGGTTATAAGACATGTTGACCTATATTGCGTATGCTGACCGTGAATCTTTCATGGGTATCAACAGAAGTTTTGTACATAATGAAGGTTCAGAATGTACAAGAAAACTCTGCATAGCAGGAAAGTAAAATGTACTTTTGATTCAAAATTAGATCAATGCTTTTAATTATTCAAGTGCCAAGAAAATAAAATAATGAAAGCAGTATGAAGTACATTTTTGCTATTGCATTAAACTGAAAATCAGTTATGAAGTCCAATCATAGAGGAAAAATTTTCAAATTTAAGCAAAAATATGCTTGACCCAATTAAATCAGCATCTGCATAGTAATTTAGAGTTAGTTTGGTACTTGTTCCTCTGTTTTTCGCTCTGTGTTTGCCACACTGAAGCATATTTTTTCTTCCAAGTACTGATTTTCATATATCTTGTTTCATGTATTTTGTCTCCCTTTTCCTTATAGGACATCTGGTTTTCTTTCATTAGTACTGGGCCCTGTGAGGCAAATGAAATTTACCAAACCCCAAATCCTCCCTTTACATCTGGATCTAGTCTACCAAAGGCAATTGTGCTAGAGATTATTTTTTTTTAATTTTCTCTTTTATGACTCTTCAATTGATTCTTTCCAAAATCACAGCATTTCCCCTCAAACCATTTCCTGAATTGCTGTCAGGTTCTGTAAAGAAAGTGGAGATATGCAATTAATACCACACATACCTGTGAAATCCCAAATGCCAAACAGAATCTCCCTTCAATGCCTCAAACTTTCTGCATAGAATGGCAGCTCTGTGGCCTGAGTCACTTGCTAAAGACAGCAACAAAACAAGTACTTGAAAATAGTTCCAGGGCACAAGGAAGCAAAGCTGTCAAGTGCAAACAGTATGGGAAAGCATTTCACAGAGTCAGAAAACAAGTTGTATGATTCTAGGCAGATGACACAGTTTGGTAGTGAGTCCTCTTCACGTTCCAACTGGAATTGCCTGAACAAGAGACACACAAAGGCCAGGCTGTACTCAATCAACTATGGCATGGCCAACTCTCCAGGAACACGTGGGTGAAATCTTAAAAGAACTAACTATCATAAAATACCTTAAGCCAGAATGCATGTTAATTTTTGTTTTTGTTTTTCCAGAGATCGCTACATTTTAACCAAGTTGCTATGTATAGCAGAGTCCATATGTGGTGCTGTAGGATAAGCACTAGAGGGTTAACTTTAAGGTTGGCAGTTCAAATGCACCAACAGCTCCTTGGAAACCCTATACAGGGTCAATATGATTCAGAACCAACTCTATAGCACTTAACAACAGTATTATAATATAAATCTCAACGGAAGGAAATTTATTGGATTAACCCATTATCATGCACTAACACTAGAATCTGAGGAAAATTTGAACCGTTAAATTAATCTAAAACATACTTGTCCGTTCTGTGAGGTGTGAACTTCATTGATTTTATCTATTAGAATGATTAAATTTTAGAAGAGATGGGAGTTGTAGGGATGATGAACTCTACTTGTACTTATTTATTTTTTAAGTGAAGAATTTGAGAACCAGTCTTAAAGTGACAGGGCAGGAAATAAAGTTGAATTTCCAACTGTAAGGATAGTGTGTGCTGCCTCTTTCATGTTATTGTTCCTGTTAAGCGCTATCCAGTCAGTTCTGTCTCATAGCAACCTGTATACGGTTTCTGAGGAGCAGCTGGTGGGTTTGAATCGCTGACCTTGCTGTTCAAACCAACCTTGAGGTCCAGTGTTTATCCTACGGTACCACACCAGGACTCTAGTAGTCAGATTTTAACTTTCACTCTTCTAAAATTGTTTCTGTTTGCAACTTTCACAATCTTGTATAGAGTAACATAGTTAATATAACTATAAAATATTGTATCAATGCATTTCATGTTATAAGTATATAGTGATTATTGTTGTTAAGTGCTGTTGAGTTGATTCTGACTCATAATAACCTTATATAGGGTTTCCCAAGAGCAGCTGATGGGTTTGAACTACTAACCTTGTAGTTTACACCCTAGTGCTACACCTGTAGTACTGTACTGGGAGTCCATATAGTGGCATAGAGTACAGTCATAAAAATTATATATAATTAATATATTTCTATAATATGCTTTGAATGTCTTTAATCTCTAGTAATTGGAGCTGACAGCCCAAGGAAATGGCTTGGGAGAAAATGTTGACAGTCTGCAAATAATAAAAAATTGAAATGTCGCAAAGGAAAGAACTTAACAATAATCTCTCACACAATTTCCTTTGGCATAACAGAGCCAGATGTCAGTCTTTAAGATTCAGTTATCAGAAAACTATTTTACTTTGTTCTGTGAGCTTGTCCGCTGTACAGAGTCACCAGAATGCCCTTCTGAGTAAATTGCTATGCTTTGAAACACGTAGTACTGATTTCTCTCTAAAGGGATTTGTTATCAGGAGGGACCAATCTCTGGAGAAGGGCATCATGCTTGGTAAAGTAGAGGGTAAGAGGAAGATCCTCATTGAGATGGATTGACAGTGTCTGAAACAATGACTAAAACCTAAAAAAGGACTTCAAAAAGTTTGTAGAAAAATAGAATGAAAGATAATGGGCCCTCATAGCAAGAGTTGTGAGAATGGCACACGACTGGGCAATTTTGTTCTGTTGCACATAGTGTTTCTATGTGCTAGAACAAACTCAATGGTACTTAACAACAACAACCCTCTAAAATGAATTGGAACAAAATATGATACAAGAACATAAAGATGCCTGGGACATTTTTATAAGTCCTGTGATATTCTTCCTTGTCCTGTATCATGTTTTCATGAGTTTAGATTTTCATCATTGTTGTTATTATTGTTCTATCAAGTCAGTTCTGACTCATAGCAATGCTGTATACGGATTCTAAAGTGAGCTTGAACCACTGACCTTGTGGTTCAAACCAACTTTGCAGCCCAGCGCATTAACCCATACATAGCACCACACCAGGACTCCATCATATACATATAGATTTTCATCATATACATCAATAAAAACAATCTATCATGATAAATTGAACATAGAATCAATTGAAGTGATTTGCAAACATGTAGAAAAAGACTGATTTTATTATAAAATACTTTGTTTTGAAAAATTATAGTTTTTGATAATATAAACATACAGTTAGATCAACATGAAGTAGTCATTTTAACATTAATTAATACATAATTAATATGTATTTAAAATTTTTTCCATTTTAATTTCTAATATTTTGCTGCTACTGTTTAGTGCTGTCGAGTCAGTTACAACTCATAGTAACCCAACATAGGATTTCCAAGGAGTGGATGGAAAGTTTGAACCACTGACCTTGCAGTTAGCAGTTTAGTGCTTAACCTACAACAATAAACCAGGATTCTAATTTCTCATGTAATAAATATCAATAAATATAACTCACATGCACAAAAGCACTTAGGATATTCAAGAATTTTCAAAGCTATAAAAGGATCCTGATATCATTTTGAGAAACTCTTGGCTAAATAATAGCACATATAGTGACTTAGAGTAAGCGTTTGTGGCATGATAGCGTCCTCTATTGAACAACCAATACCAAATCCACACCCATTAACTCGATTCCAACTCATGTTGAGACTGTATAAGATTTCTATGTATGTAAATGTTTACAGGAGCAGAAAGCCCACTTTTCTCCTGTGAAGTTACTGGTGGGTTTGAACTGCTGACCTTGGGACTAGCAGTGCTCTGTTTATTCTACAGCATCCTCTGGGGATAGTGGCTAAATTACCCATCAAATCTTCTGCTTTGGAGAGTTTAAAAGAGGCTGATTATGGTAGCACAGGATGAAGAACACAGAAGTGCACATGGAGAAATGGTAAACAATACCTAGAAAACTAGGTCCTACATAAGTTAAGGATGTTGTTGTTGTTAAGTGCCATTGAGTTGGTTCCCACTCAAGTGACCCCATATAGGGTTTTCAGAGGAGTGGCTGGTGAGTTTAAACTGCTGACCTTGCCCTTCAAACCAACCTTGAGGCCCAGTGCTTATCCTACATTACCACACCAGGATACTGGAAGAAATTAGAGAAAAAGAGAAATTAGAGCAGTGGCCACACCAGTTGGATGATTGTTGTTGTTGTTGTCTTTGAATTGGTTCCGACTCATAGTGACCCTGTAGAGGGTTTCCAAGGAGTGGCTGGTGAGCTTGAACAGCCGCCCTTGCAGTTCAAACTGACCTTGCATTCTAGCACTTTAACCCAAAATTCCATACCAGGACTCCCTTAAAATGAAAGGAGGACACACACTGATTTCCTGTGTTCCTTCCGGGACAACTTAATTTTCAGTGAACCTGATTGAACTGCCATTGAGTCTGTCTCCAGTTATTCTTTCCCCATGTATCTGGAAAACAAGGAGGATATAATGAATACAAGTGTCCCACTATGTTTCATAATTACTAGGTGAAAGAGCCATCCTTTGCCTTTTCATGGATCCCTTGTGTGGCACTGTACGATAAACTGTGGACTGTTAACCACAAGGTTAGCAGTTCAAACCCAACAACTACTCTCCAGAAACCCTGTATTTCATTGCTATGAGCAGTAACTGACTCCATGGACTTAACACCAACTGCCTTTCATGGAGCCCTGGTTTCCCAATGGTAAGCCTTGGCTGCTAACTGAAAGGTCAATGGTTAGAATTCACCCACTAGAAAAGACCTGGAAATCTGCTCCATTAAAGATTAAACATCATAAAACCATATAGGGCAGCTCTCCTCTGTCCAGTAAGGTCAACATAAGTAAGAATCAATTGGGAGACAAACAACAACCAATGTCCTCTCATACAACCTCGGGCAGTCCCATGGTTTTCTGTTCACTCCTATGTATGACAAAGTCTTACAATAACTAAACTGAAATTATGGGTTCAAATAAACGATCCCTCTCTGAAATCAAGTAGATTCTGTCCTAGTGACCCTATGTAAGATTCCTAAGGCTGTAATTTTTTAAGGGAGCAGAAAGCCTCCTCTTTCTCCCATGAAGAGGCTGGTAGATTTGAACTACTGACCTTGTGGTTGTTGTTGCTGTTAGTGGCAATTGAGTCAATACCAACTTATAGTGACTTTAAGCACAACAAAACACTGCCTAGTCCTGCAACAACCTCACAACTGTTGCTATGCTTGAGCGCATTGCTGCTACCAGTAAATCCCATTAGGGGTCTGCCTCTTTTTTGTTGACCCTCCACTTTACCAAGCATGATGTCCTCCATGGATTGGTCCCTCATGATAATATGTCTGAAATATGAGAGCTGAAATCTGGCCATTCTGGCTTCTAAGGAGCATTCTGGCTATAATTCTTCCAACATGGATTTTTTTTTGTTCTTTTGTCAGTCCATGGTACTTTTAATATTCTCCTCCAACACCATAACTCAGTTGCATCAATTCTTCTACAGTCTTCTCTATTCATTGATGAACTTTCACCTTCATATGAGGTTATTGAAAAACACCATGAATTGGGTCAGGTTCACCTGAGTTCTGAAACTGACATCTTTGCTTCAAATAGGTTTTGTGCAGCACATTTGCCTAATGCAATACATCATTTGACTTCTTGACTGCTACTTTCATGAGTGTTGATAGTTGACCCAAGCAAAATGAAGTCTTTAACAAGTTCAATCTTTTCTCAGTTTATCTTGATGTTATTTATTGGTCCAGTGGTAAAGAGTTTTGTGTTCTTTACATTGTACCAAAGGCTATGGTCTTTGATCTTCATCAGTAAATATTTTAAGTCCTCTTAACTTTAAGCAATCAAGGCTGTATCATCTGGATATCGCAGGTTGTTAATGAGTCTTCCTCCAACCCTGATTCCATATTTTTCTTCACATAATCCAAAGTTTTTAAAAATTATTTGTTCAGCATACAGCTGGAATAACCTTGTGGCTAGCTACTACTAATAAAAAGTCCAGTTATATATATTAATCAGAATTCCAACTAGATTTAAAGCGAAATCTCCCCCTCTCATCCTATACCCAAATTGGTTCTTATTTGTAACTTGCTTCATACAATGAATTAAGAGTTGTGTTCTTTCTCTCTTCATTCACTGTTGTAGATTGAATTGTATCTCTGCAAAATATGTGTTGTAAATCCTATCCCCTAGACTTGTGTTAAGGGGTCCTGGTGGTGTAAAGATTAAGTGCTTGGGTGTAAGCTAAGAGGTACATGGTTGGAAGTGTTATGAGAAAAAAAGGCCTACTGATCTGCCTTCATAGTGCAGTCTATGAAATCCTAATAGGCAGTTTTATTCTAACATATAGGGTTACTCTGAGTCAGAATTGACTCAATGGCACACAAATAATATACTTGTAGATGTAATCCCATTTAGTATTAGGGGTTTCTTTGTTATGTTAATGAGGTCATATCAGTGTAGGTTATGTTTTAAGTCAATCACCTTTGAGATATAAAATTAGCAGATGTGACACAGAGAAACAAGTAAAATTGAGAGAAGGTTGATGCCATACCACAGGAAAATCACTACGGAACCAAAGAACAGAAGCTGCAAAAAGACAATCTTCTCTCAGATGCCACAGAGAACCTGTGTTCTGAATTTGAGCTTCAATCCTCTTAAACTATTAGTAAATAAATTTGTTACTTACAACACCTATTTGGTATATTTCTATTTTAGCAAAGCTAGAGAATAAGACAAACTGACACACATGTATTAGTTTGTCATAATATGACAGATTGCATGTTGCTGTGATATTGGAAGCTATGCTATTGGCACTTTAAATACCAGCAGGGTCACACATGGTAGACAGGTTTCAGTGGAATGTCCAGACTACGATAGAGTAGAAAGGACAGGCCAATATTTCTCAATGTTTAGTCACTGAAAACTTTATGACTAGCAGCAAAACATTGTCAGATATAGTGACAGAAGATGAAAACTACATCACTAGCTCCAGATAATTGTCCTATATAGTGTTGGAAGATGAGCCCCTCAGGTTGGAAGACACTCAGAGTTGAACTGTAGAGTTGAACATCATTACGTATATGGGGTAAAGCTTTCCAAACCTTCATTTGCTGAAGAGACACAATTCAAAATGAGAAGAAATAGCTGCAAACATCCATTAATGATTAAAACAAGGAATGTAGGAATCATTAATATAGGAAAATATTTAAAGCTATCAAAAATGAAATGGAATGCATAAAGATTGATATCACAGGCATAGGTGAGCTGAAATAGACTGATATTGACCAATTTGAATCTTACAATAATAGGATTTGTTGTTGTTGTTCTCAGGTACCATCGAGTCGGAACTGACTCATAGCGACCCCATGCACAGCAGAACGAAACAATGTCCGATCCTGGGCCAACCTCACTACCTCTGCCACACTTGAGCCCATCAATGATGCCACCTGGCTGATCCATCTCATTGGGGGTCTTCCTCTTTTTCTCTGGCCCTTCATCTTACCCAGCATGACATC
>NW_006408626.1:7451855-7463172 GCF_000296735.1 Chrysochloris asiatica
CATTCCTTTTCAACTTGTCATTCCCTGCATAGTAAACCATGTGGTTGTCAGATTCAAAATGGTCAATACCAGACCATTTCAGCTCACTAATGCCTAAGATATCAATGTTCATGCATTCCATTTCATTTTTGACAACTTGCAATTTTCCCAGAATCATACTTCGTACATTCCATGTTTCGATTTTCAATGGATGTTTACAGCTGTTTCTCTTCATTTGAGTTGTGGCCCATCAGCAAATGAAGGTTCTGTGTGCTTTTCTCCCCCGAGCTTAACTCTATTCACATCATCATGGTCAACTCTACTTTGAAGACGCATTTTTTTCCCCAGTGGCATTCTGAGTGCCTTCCCACCTTCCGGTTCTGTATCTGACAATGTTTCTCTGCTATTCATAGAGTTTTCAGTGACTAGCGATTTGGAAGTAATATGATTTACTATGCTACAAATGACAAATTAAAGAAGAATGCTGTTGCATTCAATGTTAAAAAGAACACTTTAAGATCTATCTTGGAGTGCAATGCTGCCTCTGGTAGGATAATATCCACATGCCTACATGGAAGATCAGTTAATAGCACAATTATTCAAATTTATGCACCAACTACTAAAGCCAGTAATGATGAAATTGAAGACTCGAAGGCACTTAACAACAACAACAACAATCAACTTTTTCAGTCTGAAATTGATCAAACATGCAATCAAGTTGCATTGATAGTTATTGGTGATTGGAATGCAAAGGTTGGAAACAAAGAGCAAGGATCAACAATTGTATACTATGCTAGAGACCCCATGATAGAATTTTGCAAGACCAATGAATTCCTCATTGAAAATCTCATTTTTAAACAACATAAAAGATGATTATGCACATGGATTTCAACAGATGGAATACACAAGAATCAAATTGACTGCATGTATTTGAAGATATGATGGAAAAGCTCCATACCATTAGTCAAAACAGGCCAGGGCAGACTGTGGAATAGACCATCAACTGCTCATATGCAAGTTCAGACTGAAGTTGAAGAAAATTAAAACAGGATTCCAATAATCAAAATATGACCTTGAACATCTCTAAAACACCAGATTTTAGAGAGCATCTCGAGAACAGATTTGATGGATTATATGTTAATAACCAAAGACTAGAAGAACCCTGGGATTACATCAAGAAATTCATAAAAGAAGAAAACAAAATATCTTTTAAAAGACAGGAAAGAAAAGACCAAATTGTATATCAGAATGGACTCCAAAATTTGCTCTCCTGTGTAAGCATGCAAAAGTAAATGGAAGAAATGAGGAGAAAAAGCTGAGCAGAAAATTTCAAAGGGCACCTCAAGGACACAAAGTCAAGTATTATAATTGAATTTGCAAAAGACTAGAAGTAGAAAACCAAAATGCAAGAAAATGCTCAGCATTTCTCAAGCTAAAATAACTAAAGAAAAATTCAAACCTTAATTTGCACTATTGAAGTTTCTATGGGCAAAATATTGAATGATGCAGAAAGCAATCAAAGAAGACGGACAGTATACACACAGTCACTGTACCAAAAAGAAATGGTTGATGTTCAATCTTTTCAAGAAGCCATATGTGATCAAGAGGTAATAATACTTCTTAAGAAGTCCAAGGTACACTGAAGATACAGACAAAATCAAGACTCTAGGAATTGATAGAATACAAATTGAAATATTTTAACAAGCTGAAGCAGCACTATGCCATGATATTACAAGAAAGCTACCTGGCCAACTGATTGGAAGAGATTCATATTTGTGCCCATTCAGAAGAGAGGTTACCCAGTGTTGGAATCATGTAATTCATGTTACATGCAAGTAAAATTATGCTGAAGATAATTCAAGATGGCTTGTCTTGAGCATAATTGGCTGCAATAGTACACCAACAGGGAACTGTTAGAAATTCAGAAGAGGATGTGAAACTAGGGATGACATTGCTAATGTCAGATGGATCTTGGCTGAAAGTAGAGAATACCAGAAGAGAATTACTTATACTTACTTAACTATGCAAAAGCTATCAACTGTGTGAATCATGACCAGCTACAGACAGCATTGTGGAGAATGAGTATTCTGGAACATTTAATTGTGTTCATGAAGAACCTGTCCATAGACCAAGAGGTAGTCAATCAAACAGAACAAGAGACAACTGAATGGTTTAAAGTCAGAAAAGGTGTGTGTTAAATTGTATTCTTTTACCATACTTACTCAATCTGTATGCTGATCAAATAATCCAAGCAACTGGATTATATGAAGAACATGGCATCAGAATTGGAAAAAGATTCATTAACATCCCATGATATGCAGATGATACAGCCTTGCTTGCCAAATGGAAAGAGGACTTAAAATAGTTACTGATGAAGATTGGAGATCAAAGACTTTGGCATGGGTTGCACCTCACTGTAAAGAAAACAAAAACCCCTACCACTGCACCAATAAATAACACTTTGATAAATAAAGAAAATATTGAAGTTGTCAAAGACTGCATTTTGCTTGGATCCACCATCAATATTCCTGGAAGCAACTGTCAAGAAATCAAAGGACATATTGCATTAAGTAAATCTACAGCACAAGATCTCTTTAAAGTACTTAAGAGCAAAGATGTCAGTTTGAGGACTCAGGTGTGCCTGACCCAAGCCATGCTATTTTCAATCATCTCATATGCATGTGAAAGTTGAACTATGAATAAGGAAGACTGTAGAAGAATTGATGTATTTAAATTATAGCATTGAAGCAGAATATTAAAAGTACCATGGACTTCCAGAAGAACAGACAAATCTGTGTTGGAAGAAGTACAGCCAGAAACTCCTTAAAAGCTAGGTTGTGAGACTCCATCTCTCATATTTCAGATATATTATCACAAATGACCAGTTCCTGGAGAAAGACATTATTCTTGTTAAACTAGAAAGCCAGCAAAAAGAGGGAGACCCCCAAGAAGATGAAGTGGCACAGTATCAGCTCAAGATGGATACCAACTGTGAGGTTGGTGGAGGACCAGGCAGTGTTTCATTCTGTTGTGCATAAGGTCACTATGGGCAAGAACTGACCTCTGGCACCTAACAACAACAACAATTAATTTGGAAGAAATGGGATATAGAGACTTGAAATAGGTACTTAAGGCAAATAGTCAAGAAGCTGAGTACACTGGGCCCCTAAATCACGTTGAAACACTCCTGGCAATAAAAATTGACCTCTTGTTTCCACCGGAATAGATTGCTCTGTCTTTATCTGAAATACCCTCTATAGTAAATCCATTATTCCTTATAACATTATCTGATAAGATTAATATAGTTGTGCCTGACTAGCCTTTTGAGATACTGCTTGGAATGGCACCTGGGCAGATACCTTATAAGACATTCCTGAATGTTCCCAGGACCCACTCTCACCACCAAATTTTGCTTCTAAACCTGTATTTTGACTTAGTTACAATGATTTTAAGAGGCGAAGTAATACGTGTGCCCTAGGAAGCTATACTCCAAAAGAATTAATTTTTGTGATAAGCACTGAAGTGAGGATCACAAAGGTCAGAGTTCAAGCCTGCCAGGTGCTGGATGAGGCTTTCTGCTACCTCAAAGATTTGCTGTTGCTCTTGTTAAGTTCCTTTAAGTTGATGGACTCATAGAAACCCTGTATGGGTTTCTGAGAAGCAGCTGATGAATTTGAGCCGCTGACCTTGTGGCTCAGGGCATTCTTCCACAGCACCACACCAGATGCCCCTAGAAGATGTAAAGCTTCGGAAACTCTACTCAGGGTCGCTATTGAGTCGGAATAGACTTGATGGCATTTAACAACAACAACATACAAACAGAAACCTGGGGAATATGTGTGGGAATCTGTGTTAAGGATATAGGATAATGGCACACAAAAAATTAAATTTCAGGTGACAAGGCAGCTAGAAGGATAGATCTACTAAGGAAAGTCAATTAACTAGCCAATTTTTGTCAGGTGGTGAATGTTGAGCCTCAAGTTGGCAAGAGTGAGGCTGCATACTTTGGAAGAGTGGTCTGAATGAGTGTGGGGAGAAGCCGCCTTGGATTCCATTTCTCCTTTCTTGTCTCTGTTCTTCAAAATATCTTAGAATAACTTCTCTCTTCGTGATCACCTTACCACATTGATGAGACTGCGGAAACTAGCTCCTAGAAGAAATTCTGGGGGTCATTCTCTCCCTGTTTTTCCTTGTATAAATGAGTTTTTATGGTTGCCATGGTGCCCTAAAACTAAATTTTCTATCTCCCCAGAATGCTTTCAGGACAGCATAAATTCTTGGACTTACCCTTCTTTATTTCCTTCGGGGTGTATTTCCCATCTAAACTTATAAGTTTACACTGTAAGTTTAGATTTTTTATTTTATAAAAAAAACATAACTTTGATGAAACAAATGACTTATAATGAGCTCATTATGGACTAGATTTAAAAAATGATTTTTGATAACATTTATACCTTAAATGAGAGCTTTTGGACTTCAAAAATGTAACATTTGGTCTTCAGTCATCTTTGAGTTGGTCCTTCCTGACTACACAATCAACATATGAGAAATGAAGTCTCATCATCCTGGCTTCGAAGGAATATTTTGGCTGTACTTCTTTCAAGATATATTTCCTTGTTCTTCTGACAGTGCATGGTACTAGTAATATTCTTTTTTAACATCATAATTCAAATGCATTGATTCTGCTATTGTCTTCCTTATTCATTATCCAATTTTCACATGCATATTAGGGTATTGAAAATACTAAGGTCAGTTGCACCTTAGTCCCCAAACTGACCTCTTCAGTCGTTAATAATTTAAAGACGGTTTTTGGATTTTTTTTTCTTTGGATGTTTTCCATGGTTAAACAAAATATGCCTTTTGTAAACAAACCCTGCACAAGGCCAACAATAAAAAGAGAATAAAAGCAAGAAAAACAAAGTGCCTATGATTGGCCCTTACTGGGCATCAGGATCTGGCCTGCTCCCTTCCTTCCTTCAAGGAAACGGAGCTCTTGGCCCTTGGGAACCAGCATTGGTCCCTGTTCCTAAGCACCAGAAATGGAGATGAACAGAGAAACCAGCCCTGAAATGCTGAGGCATCCTTGCATAAATCTTTGGCTTGTGAATTAACAGTGCACTGAACCCCTTGGAAGTACCTTCTATACAGGCCCTAGCAGGTGCGTGGAGAGAAGTTTCCTCTTCTTCTTTGGAAATGGCTAACTTTCCCAGATCATGCCAATTTTCATAGGAGGTCCTGTCTGAGAGAATCAGCAAGGTTGACTGCAACTTCTGGAATGTCATTGTTCAAGAAGTTGGGGGGAGGAGAGGAACTCCCTGGGATGCCAAGCAGGTCTGGTGTAGAAAATGGTATGGAAGAGACAGTAGCAACTTGCTGGAAAGGTATAATGCCATCGCTGCTTGTTAGCTTATGTTACTCAACATTAAAAAAATGGCCTCTTTGGATTGAAGATACATGTGTAGAACAATTGCTGGTACAGACATGCACTCCAGTTACAGTGAGGAGAAAGCTTTAGCTTCGTGCTGTGAAGTAGGCTTGGGTTCCACATGCAAACCTTAGACTGGTTCTGCTGTTGCAGACAAGGAGTCTGGCCAATGGGGCAGCTCCCAGGTCTGCTAAGACCACTGATGTGTGAAGACTGGACAGGTCTTCCTTGCCTGCCTACCTGTCTGAGGCAACCACGCCACTGGTGACATTGTGGGGCAATACTGATGTCCCCTCTTCTTTTGTTTTCCAAAGTTACAGGACAAGTGACCTACAACCACTTAAAGAAATACAGGTTGGGTCAATTCTTTGATTTATTTTTGCAGCAGCTTATTAAAAATGTCTTTTGATTTCCTAACATTTACTTTCATGAGTGTTGATTATAGATCCAAGCAAAATGAAGTCTTTGACAGCTGTGATTTTTTTCTCCATTTATCATGTGGACCAAGACATGGTGGGTGTGGTTATCATAATCCAGAGTCAAAACAATAATCAGAGAAGTCTGACTTGTATGTACACATAGTATTGACTATTTTGCCTAAGAGTGAAACACATGGGAAATAAATATTTTCTTGATCTGTAAAACTGGAATCAAAATTGATTCAATGGCAGTAGGTTTGGGTTTGGGTTTCTCTGTCAAGTGAATAGCAGTCTAACTCAAACATCCCAAACAGATAGTTATGGTCTCTCAATCAATTTCCAGACTTGAGCCAGTTTAGAAATCCACAACCCCTTAAATGAAGGGGAGGATGGGTCCCTTTGAGAAACAGCTCAACTATACTGCCAAAACTTTATATTGTTAATCTTTCTCCTAGCCTTTACCAAAGAGTTTGAAAGCATTTTATGAGAGTGACTATTCTATATGGAAAAGGAAATAATCAGATTTTGGAGTAATCTTGATAGATTTTCTAGAATGACACAGAACCATCACAGTGACTTATTGCAAAGATTTAAGAAAATTGAGGGCTGCAATAGTAAGAAACAAGCCAGGAATTTCCACTGAGGAATTTTTTTTTCTTTTTTCTCTATTACAATGTACCTGCTCATTCTCCAAGGGTAGTAATGGCTAACCTACTATCTCATTAGGAAACCTTACACTATCCACCCTAGAGCCCTGAACTTGTCCCTTCTGATTTCTTTATGTTTCAAAATTGCAAAAAAAAAAAAAAGAAAAAAAAATACATTTAAAAGGAACAAACTTTGAGTCCTACGAGCATGTCAAAATGGTCATTTTGATGTGGTGTAAATTGAAGAGTACAGAATTATTCAGGGAAATGTTAGAGAAATGGAAGCATCACCTTCAAAAGTGTATGGATAAAAATGGAAGGAATGTAGAAAAGCAACAGCTTCACATTTTGATACTTAAATAAAAGTAGAAAATGAATCTGACAAAAATTCAGGTGCCTTCCACCTCAGGGAAATTTCTAGAGGGCATGTCAAGATAATCCTTCTAAAGTGAAAAATAAGTTATTATATCTGGACCGTCTTACAACTAAGAAGAATGTTGCAATGCCTAGTGGACTTCTTTGGATTTTTGAGACAACATATCCCTTTAAATATTCCAGACTATATATAAAGAAACCAAAAAAGCTGGTCATTTTGAGTTGAGTTTAGGTCAAGACAAAGCTCTACAACAGGTTCAGACAGCCATGCAAACCACTCTACCTAATGGGCCATATTATCATGCTGATTAAATGGTTATTGAAGTATCAGTAGTAGACAGAAACTCTGCTTGAAGTCCTTGGCATGTCCCTCCTTGTGAATCACAGCACAGACCCTTAAGATTTTGAAGCAAAATTCTGCTTTCTTTCTCAGATAGCTACTTTCCATTTGACAAACAAGCTTGTCACCAGGGCCTTAGTAGAGAATTAAGGCTTAACCATGGGCCATCAAGTCACTATGTGGCCTGAGCTGCCCATCATGAAGTGAAAGTTGTCTCACCCACAGAGTCATAAAGTTGAATGTGCACAGCAGCACTCTATCGTTAAATAGAAGTGGTATATATAAAATTAGTCTCTAGAAGGACCTGAAGGCACAAGTAAATTACCCAAATGCCCATGGTTTCCACTCATGCTGCATTACCTCCCTTTTTCCAGCATGCACCTGTGGATTTATGAAGAGTTCCTTAGGATCAGTTGATGGTGGAAGAGAAAATCATGCCAGGTTTACAAATGATTCAGTATGATAGGTAGGCATCATTCTAAAGTAGACAGCAGCAGCATTGCAGCCCCCGTGGGTTCTCCTTAAAGGAAAATGGTGAAGGGAAATTCTCCCAGTGGGAAGATCTTCTAACAGTACATCTGGTTGTTCATTTTGCTTGGAAAGAAAGATGGCCAGATGTGTAACTGTATACTAATTCATGGGCTGTGACCAGCGGTTTGGCTGGATGGATAAGGACTTGGAAGGAACATGATTGGAAAATTAGTGACAAGGAGGTATGGGGAAGAGATAGACGTTTGTAAATGGGGAAAATAAGCGAATCTATTTGTGTCTCATGTGAATGTTTACCAAAGGGTAACCTTGGCAGAGGAGGATTTTACAAAACATATGGATAGGATGATGTATTCTGTGACTGACAATCAGTTTTCCCCCCAGTCACTTCTGCCCAGTGGACTGACGAATAAAGTGGCCATAATGAAGGCATGGACTTCCCCTTACCAATACTGACTTGGATACAGATGCTACTGAATGCCCAATCTGCTGACAGCAGAAACCCAAACTGAGGTCCAAGTATGAAGCATTTTCTTGGGGTGATTAGTCAGCACCCTGTTGGCAAGTTGGATTACATTGGATCACTTCAGTCGAGGAAGGGCAGCATTTTACATTTACTGGGATACTTACTATGGCTACAGATTTGTCTTCTCTATTTGCAATACAACCACCCAGATTACCAAATGTGAATCCACAAAATTCCTTATCACAATTATGGTATCTCAAACAGAATTACCTCAGATCAAGGAATTCATTTCACAGTAACTGTGGTGCAGCAATGGGCACATGCTTGTGGAATTCACTGGTCTCCCATCATACTGAAGCAGCTGGCTTTGTAGAATGAGAGGATGGACTTTGAATTATGGCACCAGCTAGGTGTCAATACTTACAAGGGTTGGAACAATGTTCTCCTGGAGGCTATATGCGCTCTAAACAAGCATCCAATATATAGTGCTGTTTATCCACTAGCCAGGAATCACAGGTGCAGAATTCAAGGTATAGAAATGTGAGTGGTATCACTCACTATTACCCTAGTGACCCACTCACAAACGTAATGACTACTCTATCCACAATCCTATAGTCTGCAAGCCCAGCGGTCTTAGTTCCAAAGAGAGTAATGATTCCACCAGGAAATACAGCACCGATTCCTTTGAGCCAGAAATTAAGAATGCCACTTGGGTACTTTAGGCTCTTCATGCCTCTAGGCAAGGATGGGAGTTAACATATGGCTGGTGTGTTTCATTCTAGATTGGTGCTGGTGGTTATGTGCCGTGGAGTCGGTTCCAACTCATAGTGACCCTGTACAGCGTTTCCAAGGCTGTAAAACTTTATGGGAGCAGAAAGCCTCATCTTTCTCCCGCGGAACCTCTGGGGGAAAATGGGATTGATATTACATAATGGGGACAAGGAATAGTATTTCTAGGAGATCCATTGTTGTTGTTGTTGTTGTTAAGTGCCGTCGAGTCGGTTCCGACCCATAGCGACCCTGTACAGGGTTTCCGAGGGTGTAAATCTTTACGAGAGTAGAAAACCTCATCTTTCTCCCGCGGAGCGGCTGGTAGTTTCGAACTGCTGACCTTAAGGTTCGTAGCCCGATTCATAACCACTACACTACCAGAGCTTCCTTAGGGCTGCTTAGTTATCTTGATAATAGCCAATTATATACTCTCTATGAAGCAGGACAAGATATCTTTTGTCAAATGATGCACCAAAATAAATAACACATGAACTTTTGTTGTTGCCATTGAGTTTGTGATGGTAGCATTTTAAAAATTAATATCACCTGCAGTGATTAAAAAAAAAAAAATTAGCATGAAGGAAACTGGGACCCACTCTAAACACTATTTGTTATTCATGGTGATCTCTATATCTGATTCTGCTGGTGAACAGGATTGAGAAAACCAGGAATTGATTTATGTTACCTGGTGGTGTTAAGGGTCAAGTCAATTCCGACTTACAGCGATCCTGTATAGGATTTCTTGGGAGTGGCTGGTAGGACTGACCTGACCTTTCAGCGAGCTGTACAGTACTAACCATACAGAGCTACACCAGGACCTATGAATCCTGGGGGTGGTTCAGTGCTTAAGCACTTGGCAGCTAACTTAAAAGTTGGTTGTACTAACTCACCATCTACTCCATGGGAGAAAGATCTGACTACTTCTATAAAAATTACAGCCTAGAAAACCATATGGGTAATTTCTATTCTGCCCTGGAGGGTCATTATGAATGAGAATCAGCTCAGCAGCAAACAGCAAAATGTTTGGTTTTATGGGTTTTTACCCAGGACCTTCTCAGGATGAAATACTGTGTTGTAATCTTTTGGCTTTTCAGTTGGAACTTCTTATCTGTATTCCCAGCCTCTACTAACCCATTGCTCGTACTCCCCTATTTATACCAAAGATTGGCACCTAGATCATAATCTTTAGTTCTTCTGCTTTTATCATGATTGACCTCATGATTCATTTAGATCATGTATCCATCTAAAAGACCTTTATTTTCACTTCAGTTTAGCAATTCACTGCTTAATCAACCACTGGTTACTTTTAGAACCGTTTCACCACTGTAATCATGCACTCCAGAAATCCATTATCTACTCTAAACCTCCCACCCTTCTAATTCTCTCAGCCTTTATTCTGATTACATCATGTATTGTAAAAACTATGGGGAGTCATTCCTCCACAAACCCCCTGTACTCCTAACTTGGGTTCTATAAGCCATTTCAATGGCCACATGAATCTCAGACACTATATTAACAGTTATAAAGTTTATTAGGGAAGTTAACAGGTTATAATTTGGGGTCAAAAATTCTCAGGACACAGTTGTTCCAGTCAGCTGCTAATGCCCATAAGACACAGCACTTCACCATAAATCTCAGCCTGAAGACAATCAGTTCTAGTTCTGTGAGTCAGCAAATCTAGCTCCACAACTTAGGCATCCCACCCTGTAAGTAAGCTTTCTGCCCAAAGTCACTCAGTTTTGGTTGCTCAGTGGGCTGAGTCCACTGCTGTGACTCATGCTTTAGTTCTTATTGCTGCTGCTGCTGCTTCTATCACAGCTTTCTGTCCCTGGGTTAAGGAGGTTCAATATACAGGGATCTTAGGGCCCAAAGGATGCACTTATTCCTGATTCTTCTTCTCCAATGATAGTGAAATCCCTCCTTCTGCTTTTAAGATGGCTCATTCTAAAGCCAGGCTAGAGTTTCACGTTTTTACAATTACAAGTAATCTACTAACATCCACAGCTGAATCTTGTTATCCTATTAGTAGCTTCTCCCACCGTCTCTTATTTAAGCCCAGCAGGGCAGAAATGTTGTTTGCTCGGAGCTGCAGACTACGGCTTAGAAGATAACCTTCAAATATTCACTATACCACATGTATTCTTTCCTGGTTTCCGAGAGTCAAGTCCAGGTGAGTCCAAATGTGTGTTTGCTAGAACTTCTGCTCAAGATCTCATCAGGCAAAAATTAGGTGTTGGCCAGAGTTCAATGTGATGTGAGGCTCAGAGTCTTCTCTAACTTCACATATTATTTACAGAAATAATTTACTCATATATACACGTGGGCTTCAAAAATGCATGAAAAATTCCATTATGTTTCCACAATTGTTTGATCCCCCTCGTATATTTTGTACCTTAAATACTCATG
>NW_006408626.1:7475716-7480109 GCF_000296735.1 Chrysochloris asiatica
TTTGACCTTTTCCTTCTCTCTTGTCTTCTTAATGACTTTTTGCTTTCTTTCTTAATGACTTTTTGCTTTCTTCCTGTATGATGTTCATGATATCATCCCACTACTCTTCTGGTCTTTGGTCTTTAGTGTTTAATGTATTAAATCTATTTTTCAGATGATCTCTGAATTCAGGTGGGATGTATTCAAGATCATATTTTGTCTCTCATGGACTTGTTTACATTTTCTTCAGCTTCAGTTTGAATTTGCATATGAGTAATTGATAGTCTGTTCCACAATCTGCTTCTGACCTTGTTTTCACTGATATAGAGCTTTTCCATCGTCTCTTTCCACAGATGGTAGTCAATTTGATTTTTATGTATTCCCTCTGGTGAGGGCCATGTGTATAGTTGTCTTTTATGCTGTCCAGTTTAGCCCATGCAAATTTGTCTTAGTAAGGAAGTGTTATTTTGATAGAAAATATGAATTCCAGGTATTTGTTTGAAAATATCAAGTATTCATTCTTATAACAGGAAAAAGAAATAGGTAATCCAAAGTAATTGAGCTTTCTAATTTAGGGAATAACACTATATCACTGATAGGAATCATTCTTTTACATATTTCAATCACAGTTCCATTTTATTCAGACTTTTGGCTTTGTATGAAATTAGGTTTGCCATGACAAATACCAGTGGATTATAGTTACTTAATCAGAAAGTGAATCCAATTACAGCTGCAGTTCCAGAGTCTGGTTTCTAACTAACAAAACCCTGTGAAATTCTCATTTGGCTTTTGAGTCTGACATGATTTTGTTTTGTTTTTCTATTACATTAAGTTATAAATACAAATGAATTACATGTTTACCTGGAGCTTGGCTATACCTTTACCATCTTACCTCAATATTATTTCATATCTTTAACTCTATAGAAATCTTACTTTCTAACAATTCCAAAGTAGGATCTAATGGTTCTAATTTAAATATATTCATTCAAATAGGAATAGTAGAGCAGGTTATAAAAGCATCCTGAATGACTTTTATATGGTCAATAGTATATTTTGGTTTTCTATTAATTCCATGAAGAATATACCATAAAATGGGTGGTTTTAAAGAACAGAAATTTGTTTTCTCAAAATTCTGTAAGGAATTATTCCCCTACAATCAGGGTGCAATTTCAAGCTTGTGAATTTGGCCAGGACATTGGAAAATGTTTCTGATCAGGTTTTGCTCTACCTATTTTCTCTTATTTTCTGTCTTTGATTCCCAATACTACTGTCAATTCAGTGAGATCTTTAATATTTTTGAATACATTGTATTCTGCTGAAGTTGGCTAGAGTAAGTTTCTGTTGTTTACAGATACCAGTTCCATTGACTTAAAGCTATCAAGATAAAAAGATTGGATGAGAAAGTCTTGTTTGAGGACTAATATTATTAAAGAAGATTATGAATGAACATTGTTTTTAGGTATCATCAAGTCAATTTTAATTCATAGCGACTCAACATAAGACAAAGTAGAACTGCCTTAAAGGGTTTTCTAGACGCTATTTTTTGTAGGTATAGATCACCAAGTCTTTCTTCTTCATGGTGGCTATGTGAGTTTATAGTGCCAACCTTTATGGTTAGCAACCTAGTGCTTAATTACTGTGCTACCAGGACTTCTTAATTAACTTTAATACAATCAAAATAAAATGTTAATGATAATACATAAAAGACCTAAAGAAAGAAAAAGTTTTGTGACTCTAGTTAACACATGTTATAAAGGATATAAAAAGGGAATAGCAATCAATTATTTTTGTTTATAGATAGTTTACTTTTATTTATAGGAACTTATCCCTACATTTAACTTTTGACCAGCACAATGCTAAGAGTGTACTAAGGGATCTTGTATAATAGTGTTAATCATGTTGCCACTATACTGAATATGAACAAATAATTATAAATTCTGTTGCTTTCTTAGGACTTTCTGAATAACAGTGAAAGCAGGAGTTAATCTTACCACAGAATCTCATCTTTCTGTTTTATGATTTTAGTACAAGCTTTACAAAACTCAAACAGTAACTAATGTGGTAGGTTGATTACCTTGCATTTCTCAATGATCTTCCTGTATCCTTTTCACTATCTTCCATCAAATAGTAGAACCTATTTCTCAAGCCTTAGAACTAGGCTGAACTTGTAGCTTACATTAACCCATAAAATATTGTAAAAATGACATTATATTGCTCCAAATATAAGTTAAGAGGTCTTACACATTTCTCTTCTCTCTTGACCGCTTGCAGCCAGCAAGAGTACAAGTATTGGATAACTTGTGTAAAATGTAGCAAGACATCTTAGCTGAGACAATCCTAGAACAGCTAGATTTCCCCCCAGCAACTTACTAATTGCCCACAAATACATGAGTGAACCCAGCTGAGATTAGCCAAGTTCAATCCAAACCAAGCTGCTTAATTACCCTATTGATGGATGAGAAATAATAAATCATGATTGTTTTAAGCCACTAAATTTTGGATAGTTTTACAACAATAGCTAACTGATACAGCTATTAATATTTAGTAAATATAACAGACTAGTAAAACAGTATTATAACTATTAGATCATCAAAGCAAGTTTATGCCCAGTGCAATTTAAATATTGTGAATTAAAACTCTTAAGTTATGGACTTATCTACACAGCCATGAAGTCCTATGGTGACACTATAGGATAAGCACTGGACTGTGAGGTCAGTTTGAACTGCAAAGTCGGCAGTTCAAACTCACCAGTTACTCCTAGGAAACTCTATACAGTTTCACTATGAGTTGGAACATGCATCCATAGTGTATAATTTTGTTAAGTGCCGTCAAGTCAGTTCCGATCCTTAGTAACCCTGTTTCCAAGGAGCAGCTGGTGAGCTTGAACCTCTGGTGTTGTGGTACAAACCAACTTTGCAGTCCAGCACATTAACCCACAGTGCCACACCAGGACTCCATAGTATATAGTTAATCAACACTAAATACTTAACTTATCCTGGGGAGCACAGTGGCTCTCTATGATAAGCACTGGACTGTGAGACAAGGTAGGTGGTTCGAGTCTACTAGCTGCTCCAAGGGGAAAGATGATGCTTTCTACTCCTGAAAAGATTTAGTCTTGGAACCAGGAATCAGAACCAACTTGATGGCACCTAACAATGACAGCTTTAATCCACTACTTTATATGATTAGGATGATTTTTCTATTTATAAGAATTAATTTGAAAAATCTATGTAGTATAAGTTTGCTAGTATAAATTGGGATCATAGAAGAAATAGTCTTTAGCAATAGGGATATCAATAATTGCTAATATTTATTGAGTGTTTACTTTGTGCCAGACTCTAAGTTTTTAACCCTCGGTGACACCCAGTCTGTACTTTGTGCAGGGAATCCAGACCTCCTCAGGGTCTTGTCTAAGGAGAAACCCACACGGTATGGGTTGTCATTCTTCATCAGAGTTAATTTGCAGACTGTTGATTCCTAGTACTTTTCTAGGACTGAGCTGCAGCAGCACCTGTGAAACAGATATTGAGAGACTATCTGGGTGAAGAGTCAGTAAAACAAAGCTTGTACTTCAGTTAGTGCTTGGACAAAGTAGTACAGAAGGGTTACCCTGGAAAGGTTTCCAACTATCTGAGAAACCAGGTACTGGAGAGATAGCCAAGTGAGAAACTTATTTCTGGGTCTTAGGAAGCAGAACATTGCTAACTGAATCCCCAAGTTAAGACAAATGGACATTGGAGAAAGCAATTGCTCCCAAACAGATGGAACAGCCTTGTTTTATCCTCAGTTTATGTGGTTCTTCTCTGAAACACATAAGGTTAACAACGAGTCTGAATTGACTTGATGGCAACTTGTCTTTTTATGCTGTTTTATAGTAATCTTAACTTCAGAAACATTTGGGAAATGTGTCTAAATACAGATTCCTGAATCCATTCTCAGGAGTTTCATATTCCAGAGGTCTGAGGTTATGCTTAAGAATTTGCATTTTACTAAGCTGTCAGTTGTGCTTTATGCCTAAGAAGTTTGGGAAACACTGTGTAGGTGTTAATAGCAGTTAGAGCAGCAGATAGCTATGGAAGTCATAACTAGGTAGCAGATTTGTAAGAATAGAAAGAGGTTATTGTGTGAAACAAGGAAGGACTCTAAGAGTATGGAGAAACAATCGGTCTCATATTTTTCTGTGTAGCCCAAGTAAATGATCCATTCATTCATTCATTGGCTCTTTTTCCTATGCACCATTGCTGTATGTCAGACACAGATGTGGTTTCACCAAATATGAAAGTGGCTTAATTATTTCTGCCCTTCAGAAGAACTAGATAGGGCCCTGCTACCAAAGGGATCACATGAGAGGAATCTGGATAGAGTGGAAGAAAACGTGGGGAAAACTCAAAAATTATTTAATAATAATAATAAA
>NW_006408626.1:7480209-7484688 GCF_000296735.1 Chrysochloris asiatica
TTCTGGTGTGGCATTTCAGGGTAATGTATTGGATCACAAGGTAGCTTGAACAGCAAGGTCAGCAGTTCAAATCCAAAAGGTTATTATGGATCAAAGCCAACCCTATGGTACTTAACAAAAACAACATATATATTTTGGAGTCTTGATGTGCACTGTGAAATAGTATATTGCTGTTGTTGTTAGGAGCCGTCAAGTCAACTCTGACTAGTAGTGATCCCGTACAGGGTTTTCAAGGAGCAACTATGGACTGCTGAGCTTGTTGTTCAAACCAACCGTGAGGTTCAGTGCTTATCTTACAGCGCCACACCAGGACTCCACAGGACAGTATAGGCATCATAAAGTACTTCTGCATTGAGCCTCCCAATACTGTTACTGAGGCAGTAATCCCTGGTGCTGTAAGGATGATGGGTTCTATTTTCCTTCTCTCAACTCTCTATGATAGAGCTTGTAGCTTTTTTTATATGACAACTCTGGCAGGGCTGGAATCTTCCCTCCTAAAGTGCAGCATCCTTAGTTTTGAGTTATATTTAGGCAAGTGTGGTCCAGAGTTTGTATCCACTATTTTCACAAAAGAATGTAACTCCTTATACCATTCAAGAAGTTGAAATATACACTTAACAAAGTTTATGAGCCGCTTTGATAGTTTTCCACAACTATTGAGGCAGACAGGTTCTTTATCCAGTTTGTTATTCTTCATGTACTTCAGGCTTATATTCTCCATAGATGGTGACACCAGTTTGCTGTTGCTAAATGCCATCGAATCAGTTCTGACTCATAATGACCATGTATAGGGTTTCTCAGGAGCAGATGGTGAGTTTGAACCACTGACCTTGCAGTTTAAACTGACTTTGCAGTCCAGCACATTAGCACACAGTGCCTTACCAGGACTCCCTAGGCCCTTTAGATCCATATATATCTAAATTTTATATCATGCTAAGTTAGTTTGTTCAGACACTGGCAGAAAGCAAAGGAATAAAAAGAGTAATTCAGCAAAGTAGTGTGAATAAGACTGTACTTGTAATATATCACATTATCAGATGAAAATCATTTGTTGATTTAACAAAGCATATTTTCAGTAGCATGGCTGATGTTTTAATGGTATTTTCTATTATGTAGATAGAGAACCCAAGGATTTTGCCCAAATTCTATTTTGACAATCATTCTTCATGCCAACAGAATTATATACATATAGCAAAAGAGAATAAAATTACTATTTTTACTTAGAAGCAAAGTACTTGCTACTTAAATTAAATCTCAAGAAAAGTATGTATATAAAGGTTATGAATTAGTAGGAAATTTAAGTAGCGCCTCTGTCCTCTAATCCTAATATTAGGTTTTGATTTCTTATCACTTTGAGCAAGTCCTGAATCAAAAATAAACACCAGTGAGAAGAATTTGTGTATATGATCTTTAAATGAGTGAGTAGTCATCCTGCCTCTAGTAGACATGGCTGATAGCTGTTTGTATCATCTGAACAGCCTATTGTCAATTGCAGAGAAGCTTGAAATTAGGTAGGGTGAAGGTACTTAGACAGAGAGATAGTTCTTCACAATTACATTTGGAATGATTGTTTATAACAATTGGACAAAATTATAATGAGACAATTAATCTCTTTCATTATCCAATTCACTGTAATAGATTCTTACAATTTTAGTCCTCTCCCTATCCATCGAGGAGTGATTAAAAAATGAAGGGACGAATCATATTACTTATAGCCTCTGACTGAAGAGACAATCTCTAATAGAGCAATGGCAAAATCTCATAGGTGAAGGAATTCAAAATCTCAGCAAATGTCCAGTATAGTGATTCCAAGAAGCAGTGTCCTAATGGGAACATGCCTGAGCAAAAGTTTCATCTCCCTTAGTCCCTGTTCACTCTTGTAGTTGGCCCAATGACTCTTTCTCATCTTATAATTATTAAATGTTTTTATTTTCTGCACAAGTAAACTACAGATGATTTCTCTTGTTTGCAATTATAAACACTAATTAGTACTATAATTAAATGACAATCAAAGGATTCCTCAAAGAATCTGGAGTAGTTTGCCTATTTGTGCCTGAATGTAAACAGAAAAAAAAAAAAAAAAAAAATTCTGGTGTTCGGTATATGTTAGTTATATGGTAGCTAAAATTTATCTTTTAATTCCATTTTTCCATGAAGTTTTTGAACTTTTTGAGTCTGACAAAATTTAACTTTCCATGACGAGTTTTTAAAATAAATTATCACCTGAAATAGAGCATCCTTTGAAAGCAAGCTACTATAAAACAGCTGATTCTGCTTTGTTGCTGCTGTTAAGTGCTGTTAAGTCAGTTCCCACTCATAGCTGTATGTAGGTTGTGGAGTGGCTGGTGGGTTTGTATCACCAACCCTGCAGTTCAAACCCAACCTCTAGTATAGTGCTTATCCTACAGTGCCAAAAGGAAAAGAGGAATTCCATGACAATGAAGTTGGTAAACTATTCCTCTAGGACAACAGGTCACTTACAAAAGAGAACAGTAATCTCAAAACCCTAAACTGTCAGGGGATAATCAGAAATTACAAAATTCTCTAGGAGTTTGCTACAGCTATAGTTGTAGAACATTGTCTCTTTGTGGAAAGTCAGAGCCTGTGTTAGAATGGTGTTTGAGTTCGAGCTGATATTTGATGTATACAGAAAAATTCAGAAGATCTTGTCTGCCCTGAGACCCTAAATTCCATGGAACCTCCCATGCTATATACAGTAGTCCTTTCTGTCTCCCTTGCCTGATGAAACTATTGCTTCTTGCTTTTATGCTACAATTGCCTAACCTAAAGAATGTTTGTTTTATTTGTTTTAAAAAGACAAATTCTTATTCTCAATTCTCTAAATTCCCTACCTCTTAACTTTTCATTATCTCCAGATTTATCTTTTTTTATTCACTTAGTTTTTGGCATGTTTGGACTTCGAATGTTTTGATAATTCTAATAGCTGGAAATAAATTATACAAAGATGAACTCATTGGTAACACACACTAAATGAAGTTAAAATGTGATAATTTTCTTAGTATAATTGAATTCAAGGATTTAGTAGTTAGGAATACAAGAGAATGCATATTATATGTGTCTTACTCTTTTACTAAGGATCTCTGGTAGCATAGTGGTTACGAATCGGGCTGCAAACTGCATGGGCAACAGTTTGAAACTATCAGCTGTTCCGGCAGGAGAAAGATGAGGCTTTATGCTCCCGTAAAGATTTATAGCCTCAGAAACCCTGTACAGGCTCGCTATGAGTCAGAACCGACTCCACGGCACATAACAACAACTCTTTTACTATGGAGTCCTTGTGTAGCTCTGTGGGTTAATGGACTGGACTGCAAAGTTTGAGCCACAAGGTTGGTTGTTCAAGCACAACTAAGTGATCTTCAGAAACGCTGTATAGGGCCACTATAGGTCAACAGCACTTTACTATGTTACCCACGGTAACTCAAAGAGCAGAAATGAGGTGCATGTCAGAATCTTTGAGAAGTGCTATAAACAGTTTTTCGATCCTTCATTATTGTCATGGTCTTCATCGTCTTCTTTTTGTATATTCAGGAGAAAATGTGGTTAAAAGGGGTTCCCTGATAGGAATCAGAGGTAAAGTAGTCATAGGTCCCATGATATGAAGCAAACAATAAATAATGGGATAGGTAAATGATTAGAATGGTTTGATTTATTTAGTGGCAGCTAATTGAAGCTTTTTAGGATCACAATACATGGACAACATATTAAATGTTGTTTTACTCACACATACACCAAAGATAGATTCAAATACATAAGCAAACATCATAAAACTATATTTCTTGCCCAAAGTGAGTTCCCACACTTGACATGCAGCTTTCATAGGGAATTCTGGGTTGACTAGGGTGGAGAAAAAACGGCATGAACCAGTCTGTGTGAGAGACTTGATGAATCAGGTAATTAGCTCACTAGAATTTAGTCTTACAGTCATATGCAACTATAAGAAAAAAAATTGGACAGTAATCTTTATGTGGTGCCAGAGAAAAGAGGGAATGAAATTTGGTAGACAGCTAGTCATTTTTTCTATAATTGCCTACATGAATGGTAAACAACAGCAATACTAGTTTTAATTAAAGAAACCTGGTTTGAATCACAATGTTACATTGCTGCAGCCACTCACCAATCATCTGACTGGGTCCTCAAATTCAAAACTCCTTAGAGTATAAGGAAGGCAGACTTGTGGGGAAGCATTCTGAAATCATATCAATAAATATCCTTGGTTAATTTTACTTCAGACATATTGTCAGGAGGGACCAGTCCCTGGAGAGGGATTTCATGTTTGATAAAGTCGAGGGTTGGAGAAAATGAAGAAGACCACTGTGATTTGGATTGGAACAGTGGTAGCATCAATGGGCTGAAATGTAGCAACTATTGTGAGGCTGGCCCAGAACCAGGCAGTGTTTCATTCTCTTGTGCACAGGGTTGCTATGAGTGAGTACTGCCTTGATGGCACCTAACAACAAC
>NW_006408626.1:7488009-7489224 GCF_000296735.1 Chrysochloris asiatica
TCCCATGCCAAAGAAAGGTGATTAAACAGAATGAGGAAATTGTCTAGCACCATCTCTAATATCACACGCAAGTAAAAATTTTCAGGTGATAATATAAAAAAATGGTTGCAACAGTTAATCAGTAGGGACCTTCCAGAAATTCAAAATTGATTCAGAAGATATGGATCTTAGCTGAAAGCAGAGATTGTCAGAAAGATGTTTACTTGTTTTACTGACTATATACGAAAGCTGTGTGAATTATATGAGATTATGGATAAAATTTTAAAAAAATGGGAATTCCAGAGCACATCATTATGCTTATGTAAATTATTCAAAGAGAATAAGGATACAGAATGGTTTGAAATCAGGAAAGTTATGTGTACCTTTTCACTATACTTAATCATTCCATAGGTTGAAATATAATCTGAGAAGGTGGACTGTATCAGGATTAGAGGAAGGCTCATTAAGATGCTGATGACACAACCTTGCTTACTGAAAGAGACGTGAAGCATTCATTGATAGAAATCAAAGACTACATACAGCCTTCAATATCAAAGAGGATTACTCCTCTATGTAAAGAAAACAAAATCCTCACAAGTAGACCATTAAGCAACATCATGAAAAAGCAACATCACGAAAAAATGGAGAAAATAATGATTTTTGTCAAGAATTTCATTTTACTAGCATTCACACTCTACACTCATGGAAGCATCAGTCAAGAAATCAAACATTGTAGAAGTGCCTCATGTTTCAAATCTTCTGCAAAAGAACTAGCAAAGATGTCACTTTGAGCACTAACATGGGCCTGGACCAAACCAAGAGTATTTTCAATTGTGTCATATGTATTTGAGAACTGTACAAGGAAAACCAGAGAATTGTTACATTTGAATTATGATGTTGACTAAGAAAATTAAAATTACCACAGACTACCAAAAAAAAAAACAAAAACAAATCTCTCTTGGGTGAAGTACAGCTAGAATGCTCGCTAGAAGTAAGGATGATCAGACTTCTTCCCACATATTTAGGACATGGTGTCAGGATGGACCAGTCACTAGAAAAGGACATCATGGTTGGGAAATTAGAGGGTCAGTGAAAAAGAGTAAGAGCCTCAATGCTATGGAGTGACAGTGGGTACAACAGTAGGTTCAAACACAGAAACAATTGCTAGTATGGTGCAAGACTGGATAGAATTTTGTATTGTTCATAGAGTTGCTGTGCATAAGAACCTACTTGACA
>NW_006408626.1:7489324-7497450 GCF_000296735.1 Chrysochloris asiatica
AAAAAAAAATACATCCCTCTCCTTAAAGAAATCACAGTAACACATATAGAAGAAAACACAGGCAAATACCTAAGTAATTGTAAAATTCATGGTTTGTGTATTGTGACAGGAGGATGAATGAAATGGGATACGAGTAGAGTAGGGAGTAATGAGCTCTACTGGGCTAAAGAAGAGGGCAGGGGACACTTCAGTGGGACTTGGTCTGAAAGATTAGCAAGAGTTTATCATAAGAACAAAAACTCTGTTTTTCAGTAAATTTTGACTCATACAAAGGGATAAACAGCCTATCAGGCAAAGGGAACATTATGTGCAACAACATTAAATGAAAAGAGACAATTGTATAGAGGATAATAAAACACATTGTGGCTAGAGAGCAGAAAACCAGGGTATTTAGAACGAGGAAGAAAAGTAAATTGAGGTCAGTTTGTAAAAGTATCTTATATTCTCATGCTGTTGTTAGGTGTTGCTGTATATGTTCTGACTCACAGTGACCCTATGCATACTGGAAACCAGCACTACCAACTCAGTCCTAAGTTATGCCCACAATCATTGTTTTGATTGAACCCATTATTGCAGCCACTGAGCCAACTCATCTTATCAGGGGTCTTGCTCTTTTTAGAAGAACTATTTTCTTTACCAATCATAACATTCTTTTCCAGGAATTAAATCCTTCTTAATAACATATCCTGATGTGGTGCTGTGGATTGATGTGTGAGACTGAAAAGTCGGTTTGAACCATAAGGTTGACAGTTCAAGCATACCAGCCACTCCTTGGAAACCCTATACAGAGTTGCTGTGGGTTGGAACCAACTCAACGGCACTTCACAGCAACAATAACATGTCTGAGCACTGATAGCATAGTGGGTTATGCATTGGGCTGCTAACCACAAGTCAGCAGTTTGGGTCTACCAGACACTCTGAGGGAGAAAGATGAGGCTGTCTGCTCCTGTAAAGATTTATAGCCTCAGAAACCCTATACTGGGTCACTTTGAGTCAGAATCAATTATGAGGCATACCACTACCACTGCTAACTCACATGTCTAAAGTACATGAAACAATGTCTTAACAGCCTCACTTGTAAGTAGCATTCTGGTTGTACTTCTTGCAAGACAAATTTGTTTATTCCTTTGCAAGTCCATATTCTTCACCAACAATATAATTTAAATGAATAGATTCCTGTGTAGTCTTTCTTATTCATAGTCCAGTTTTCACATGCATATGACACAATTGAAAATACCTTGACTTGGTTCCTCAAAGTGACTTTTAATACTTTAAAGAGGTCTTGTGCAGCAGATTTGCTCAGTGCAGTATGTCATTGAATTCTTAATGTTACTTCCATAGCATTAATTGTGGATCCAAGTAAAATAAAATCCTTGAAATTTTAATATCTTCTGTTTCTCATGATAATTTTTATTGGTTCAATTATAAGGATTTTGCTTTCTTTACCTTGAGTTTTAGTCCATATTTATAACTGTATTCTTAGCTCTTCATTGGCAAGTACTTCATGTCTTCTTGTCTTATTCAGTAAACAAGGTTGAGTTATCTGCATAACACAGCTTGTGAGTAAGCCTTCCTCCAATCCAGATGTCACTTTCTTCTTCATATGGTTCAGCTTCTTGAATTATTTACTTATCATTAAGATTGAATAGGAGTCCTGGTGTGGCGCTGTGGGTTAATGTGCCAGACAGCAAAGCCGTTTGAACTGCAAGGTTGGCAGTTCAAGCTCACCAGCTACTGCTTGGAAACCCTATACAGGGTCGCTATGGGTCAGAACTGATGCTACAGCACTTAATAACAACAAGATTGAATAAGTATGATGAAATAACAACATCCCTGGCACACCTTTTCTGATTGTAAACCAAGCAGTATCCCTTTGCTCTGTTGGAAAGACTGCTTCTTGGGATGATCTCTAAATCCAAGTAGGATATTCAGGGTCATAGTTTGTCTCTCATGGACTTGTTTTAATTTTCTTCATCTTCAGCCTTAACTTGCATGTGAGCAATTCATGGTCTTTTTCACAGTTGACCCTGCTCTTGCTTTAGCTGATGATACTGGGCTTTTCCACATCTTTTCTGGCTGATGTATTTGACTTGATTCTTTGTGTTCCATCTGGCAAGGCTCATCATGCAAACTCCAGTGTTGTTTTTGTCACCAAGGCCACATTTTCCAAATACTTGTTTGTTTTCAACTTTCACATTCCAATCAGAAATTATCCAAACATCTTGATTGCATGTTTGACCAATTTCAGACTGAAGGAGTTGACTTCTTGTTGTTAAGTATCATCATGTCAGTTCCGACTCATAGTGACACTGTACAGTGTTCTGAGGAACAGCTGGTGGATTTGAACTGCTGACCTTGTGGTTCAAAGTCCAGTGTTGGTCCTATAGAACCACAACAAAAGTTGTTAAAATTCTTCAATTTCTTAACTGGCTTTGGAGGTTGGTGCTTAAGTCTGAATAATACTTATATTAACTGGCCTTCTTTATAGGCATTTGGATATTCTCCGATCACAGACAATGTTATATTTCCAGATAGATGGTGACATATTCTTTTTATTCAAATTTGGAAATGATTTTGAATTCCATGAAAAATCAGTGCATACTTACAAGAATTTTTTTTAACAGAAAAATAATTTTCAGCTTTAGTTTAGGAAAATTGTCTATGCTTAATACAACATATAACCCATGTGGCACTGTAGGATAAGCACTGGACTGCTAAATGCAAGGTAGATGGTTCAAACCTTATACAGGGTTGCTGTGAGTTGGAACCAACCCAATGGCACAAAGCAACAACAACCCCATGATTGTGGATATACAAGATTACTGTACTTATGTCTATTTGAAAAACATATAGAAAGTGGATGGAGCCAGAGGATGAATTTAGAAACCCAGAGTGAGTTGAATTTTGCAGTCATATAGGTGAGAAATAATATTACTGTCCCTGTCTAAGGATAGTCTAATGGTGGCATCATATGGGAGGGCTTGGAACGAGGATAGCCAGACATCATCTCTCATACTTCAGATATATTGTCAGGAGGGACCAGTGCCTAGAAAAGACATCAAGTTTGGTAAAATGAAGGATTGGAGAAAAAGAAGACCCCCAACTAAATGGATTGGCATAGTGGCAGCAGCAATGCGCTCAAATGTAGCAACAACTGTGAGGTTGGCACAGGACTGGGCAGTGTTTCATTCTGTTGTGCATAGTGTTGCTATGAGTTGGTACTGATTCAGTGGCACCTAATAAAAACAAAGCATACTATCATTTCCCTATTCTCTGCTCTGACTAATTTAAGCTAAGTACTATTCTTGAAATGAGAATAAGGTATATGTGGAAAAAAATAGGGTGCCATAGGGTAAGGAGGTGGGGGAAAAACTAAAACTCTAAGACACAGCATTAATATTCAACAACATATAGGAAATAAATAATAACTACAGATAAACTGCACATTAGGTGAATTAGATTGTTGCATTGTATAGACTAGATAGCTGTGACTCAGATACCTCATTTTCATCATTGAGCCTCCCACTCTCTATTTGAAATGTTTAACAGTCATTTCCCTTTTGAAGGCTGTCTAAAAGGCCTTTTTCTATTCTTACAGTACTCCCAGTATCAAGATTCATGAGGTCAGATGTGAAGATAAATGTGTTGGTTATGCCGTTTTCTCCTAAGGGCAAGAAGCTTAATCATTATTATATTTATATTTTTTGTACTGACCTTGTCTTGTCTGGAGATGAATCAATGAATCAAGTGAGAAATAGTATATCATGAATAAATGATTTACGCTTTTCTTGATCAAATATGATAGATTGCTTAGATTTCTATTACTGTATATAAAGGTTTGTATAATATACAAGTGGCTGTAGTTTAGCGAAAGAACTGACAGCTTTCTCCAAGGATATATAGTCCTATGTAACAGTAAATGTAATTCCTAATAAGCTAGTATTGGAAAAAATGAGTAGATATGATTAACTCAATACGATATCTTCAAATAATTAATATATCTCCCTATCTTTCTTTTTAAACAGTCACACCAGAATTCTATAGGTACCTGGTAAATCAAAATCCATTTAGTAATACATTTTTCTTACTAATCTTACTCATACTCCTGGAAAGTTCTCTATAGTCTTGACCAGCAATGAATTTATGGGAAATTCACTGTAGTCACTACTGCCCACAGAGACCAACTGAGAGCTAGATGAGTGTGTTTTCCTTGTAGAAGCTTTCATAGATCATATATTCTGAGATGGAGAAGAAAGGAGTGGAAAGGCATGTTAAACTAAGAAAACAAAACAAATGCAACATTTCAAGTAAATCTTTTCTAGAGTAGTTCCAACAGATGTTCCCAAACTGTTTTTGCAATTTTCCACATGAGTCTTTTAAAATAATGCATGGTGAGAAGATGATGATTACCAAAATCATTATTTTACTCTGTAATTGGGAATGTTTGGCACACTGCGTCAGAAGGAGGCATTTTCAACATTGGAAATGTTTTGCTTTCCCTGGAACTTTAAAATTATAATTTCTCATTAATATATAAAAGGAAATAAGGCATAACTTGAAAGCTGCTGTCACCTGCAGAGTTCATGGCCATGTGTTTGAATTACATGCTCAACAATCTCAGAACTTTGCATCATCTTTTTTGGTTTTAAGAAATATATAAGTAGTGTTCAGTATAAGTTAGGAATCCACATACCATGCAATTTGTTTTCATTACAATAAAGACTAGAAGAAGAAATACGTGACTTTAAATTAGGGCTTCCAGTGGGTTTGAATCTGTTCAGCCATAGCCAATGAAGCAAAATTGGAATGGAGTGGAATTATAAAACTTTGGGTGATGTAGAACACTAGCTTAAACAACAACAACAAAAATATCACCAAAGACCTAGAGAAGGAGACTCTGAATAGGCATAGTGAGCCTGATGTAGGAGACTGCTTTTGTTTTGTTTTACTTTTTGCTAGGACTATAGAAACAACAGAGTCCTGGTGTAGTGCTGGACTTCTAAATCTCTAGGTTGGAGGTTCAAACCCACCAACTGCTCCTTGGCAACCCTATACAAGATCACTATGAGTTAGAACCTACTCAGGGGCACTTAACAACGACCATGGAGAGCAACACATGCATAACAAGATAGTTGGCCTCCATCATCGACAGGCATTGTTGTATCCAATAGAGTCAAGAGTTTTGGTTGCTATGTAATGTGCATTCTGTCCTTGTTTTCTGAGAGGGAGGTTATGTTTCTAGAAGGGAATTAACCTATAATTTTTCCTATTTTATTTATTGTTCCTGTTCATCCACCTTTTACAAGTTTGGATCCATTCTGATTTTATGTCTTTGGTCATGACTGAAGCAGTAAAAACCAATTTGAAGCCCTGTTATAAACAGTTTAATCACATCTTGACTTTTTAAAGGGGTATGAATGAATTTGTCAAGACGTGTTCAATTTGTTCTGTACTGTATATCCTAAGGGAATGAAAAGTCTAGAAAAATTGGATTCAGAATGACTTGAGCAAATATTTTATCTTGATAAAATGCAAAGTCTTCATGATAAAAAGCACAGGGATACTTCTAACATATCCCAAAGGAGAGCATTTGATCCCACTTTTTATAGATCAAAGAGTCCTCATGATGTGTGGAATAAGCACTGGACAGCTAATCACAAGATGGTAGCTTAAATGTACCTGCCATTCTACAGGAGAAAGATGAGACTGTTTCTGCTCCCATAAATACTTAAAGCCTTAGAAACCCCATACATATTTGCTATGTGTCAGAATCTTCCCAATGTCAGTGGATTTTATAGATCACAAAGAACCCTGGCAGTGCCTTGAGTTAAATCACTGGATTGATAAATGCAAGTTTGGTGGTTTAAACCTGCCCACGGGGTTCTGGTGTGGTGTTAATGTGCCAGACTGCAAAGCCATTTGAACTGTAAAGTCAGTGGTGCAAGCTCACCAGCTGCTCCTCAGAAACCCTATACAGGGTTGCAATGAGTCAGAATCTACTTGACGGCATGTAACAACAACAAACAACCACTGTTCCATGTGAGAAAAATGAAACTATCTTGTCCTATAATTATCGAGTCTCAGAAACTCTATGGAGAAATTGTTCTTTGTCCTAGAGGGCCACTATGAGTCACAATTGACTTAATGGCAGTGGAATTTTCTAGGTTTTATATAGAGCACAGAAACACACGTCGTTGTTATTTAGTGCCATTGAGTCAGTCAGACTCATAGTGACCCTATACACAACAGAGGGAAACACTGTCAGGTCCCACGTCATCCTGTGTCAATGTTTGAGCCCATTGTTTTTGCCACTTTGTCAGTCCATCTCATTGAGAGTCTTCCTCTTTTTCACTGACCCTCTATTTATCAAGCATGACGTTCTCCAGTAACTGGTCTCACCTGATAGTATGTCTGAAGTACTAAAGATGAAGAATTGCCATCTTCGCTTCTAAGGAATATTCTGACTGCACTTCTTCCAAGACACATTCATTTGTTATTCTGGCAATTCATAATTCTTTTAATATTCTTATCCAACACCATAATTCATAGCATTGATTCTTCTCCAGTCTTCCTTACTCATTGTCCAGTTTTCAGCTGTGTATGTTGTTGTTAACTGCCATCAACTTGGTTCCACTGACTCATAGGGCTTCTAAGGAGCAGCTAGTGAGCTTGAACTTCCAATATTGTGGTTCAAACCGACATTTCAGTTCAGTGCATTAACCCACAGTGCCATATCAGTACTCTTTGAAAAGTGCTGTCAACTCAGTTCCAACCCATAGTGACCTTGTGTAGGTTTCTGAGGAGCGATTGGTGAGCTTGAACTACCAGCCTTGTAGTTCAAACTGACTTTGCATTGAATTAACCCACAGGCTACACCAAGACTCCAGATGCATGTCAGATAATTGAAAGTAACATTCCTATGGTCAGGTGTACCTTAGTTCTCAAACTGACAACTTTGTTCTTGAGCACTTTAAAGAGGTCTGGTGCAACAGATTTGTCTAATGAAATATGTTATTTGATTTCTTGACTCCTGCTTCCATGAGTGTTGATTGTGGATCCAGGCAAAATGAAGTCTGATACTTTCAATCCATTATCAATTTATCATTATGTTTGTTATTGATCTAGTTGTGAGAATTTTTGTTGTCTTGATTTTTGAGGTACAATCCATACTAAAGGCAGCAGTAGTCTTTGATCTTCATCATTAAGTATTTCAAGTCCTCTTTTGTTTCCAGAAAGCAAGGTAATATCATCTGCATATTGCATGTGGCTAATGATGGCTTTCTCCAATCCTGATAATGTGGTGTTCTTCATATAATCCATACTTTACTTAATAACACAAAGTAAGGTTTACTATTATCATAATTTTTGTCTTTTCTGGATATCTCAATTCCTTCTGGTAATCTGATATTTCAAGTTGCATTCTGGAGGAAAGAGACGATCTCAGACTTTTGAGAGCCATTTCATTTTCAAAGCTCTCAAACTCTAAAATTTTAATATCAGTGAATTTTCAAATGCTAAAAGCAAGAAATATGCAGGCAGTATATCAGAGACCATCAAAAAGGGAGTGGTGAGAAAAATTCTGAAATGATCCTCAAAATTACCTCCCCTAGTGTACATGTTCTTCTCTTGGAATATAAGTGGGACGTGTGGATATGATAATCACGGTATATCGAGAAGGTATATTGAAGATGTGATAAAGGTCTCTAGTCAGCTTTAAAGGAGCCCTGGTAGTGCAGTGTTTAAAAAACTCAAGCACTGTTGAACAAACCAGTCCATTGAATTGGATTTATCAGTGAATTGAACCCACTAGCTCCATGGGAGAAAAAATATGTAGTTGTCTGCTGTCATAAAGGTAGTTGTTGTTAGTGCTGTGGAGTCTGTTCCAACTAACAGTGATCCTGTATAGGATTTCCAAGAAGTGGCTAATGACCTTAGGGTTAGCAGTCCAGTGCTTATCTTACAGTGCCACACCAGGAGCATTCACAAAGATTATAGTCTGGAAACCCTGTGGGGAAGTTCTAATATGTCTGATATGGTTGTTGTGAGTCAGAATTAACTTGATGGGAAATGGTTCGATCATTTTTACTTTGAGTTAATCAAAAGTACATTACTCTGGAGAGACTTCC
>NW_006408626.1:7503164-7505092 GCF_000296735.1 Chrysochloris asiatica
TTTCTGAGGATTCAAGATAGAGCTGGGAAATTATATAAGGCATGTATAGATCTCTACATAATTTGCAACCAATGTATTTTCTTCACCTCTCAGCATTTTGGTCATGTTCTTTTGGATACAGTTTAGTTTGTCACTGACAAAAAATGCTTATTGTCCATGAAATACATAACTCCATGAAAATAGGTGGGCCACCATCTCCCTTGCCTTGTATAAACTTCTATGAGTATGATATGTGTTAGTTATGTGGTGGTGATGTGTGCTTTCAAGTCAGTTATGACTCAGAGCAACCCAGTATAGGTTTTCCAAGCCTGTAAATCTTTAGGGGAACAGAAAGCCTCATCTTTCTCCACAGAGTTGCTGCTGAAGTTAAACTACTGAATTTGTGGACAACAATCCAACATGTAACCCACCACGCCACCAGAGTTCCTTAATTATCAAGTGCTACTGTAATAGAAATAACCATAAACAGATGGATTGAACAAACAGCACTTTATTTTCTCACAGTTCAGGAGGCTAGAAATCTGAATTCAGGGTCCTGTCTGTAGCAGAAGATCATCTCTTCTTGTTGGCCATGGGAAAATCTTAATTCATTGATTCCTTGGTGACCCTTACATGGTATAACATCTATCGTCCCCACTTCAGCTTGTTTAATCTTCTCCTTTTCTATTTCTAAAAAACAAGACTTTGACAATTAAATCAACAAAGAATGAGAGACAAGCAGGCAGTCAACTGTAGGGTAACTGCTATGACCATTGGAAAGTGTTTGTTTTTATTTTTATTTTTTATTACTTTGCTTATGTGCCAGTACAATCTTGTGGAGAAAAAAAGAATTAACTTGTTTTTTGAATATTATAAGTCATGCAGAAGAATAAGTCACATGGAATATCACAAAAGTTATACACGTAACTTGTGTGATACTCATTTTAGGAAAAATAGGCATCTATCATCTATTATGTCAAAGAGTACGGTCCTTGGGGAATGATGAGGAGTATTCTTGAGGGATTAATGAGGTTGGTTTGCAGGGGTATATTTAATTATCATATATACAGAAGCCTTATACAGAAGCCTTGGCATGTTGTCCAGGCTTTTCAGGAATTGTTTAATTTTCATAATACCTTGTAAGAGATTGATTAAAAATAACCCTACACTAATCCTGTCTCATTAACAAAAACAGAGACAATACATTCCCACAAGGAATTATAACGATAGGCATAATCAAAACAAAAACAAAAACAAACATAGATTTAGAGGTTAGGATTTATTTGGGAATATAGTTCAATCCATAACACCATGTAATATTAAATAACCACTTTTTTTGACAGCCATGTCACACTTGATCTTGCAGAAATTAAATGAACAACACTAGGTCTATTTTGTATAGATATGCTGATGCTGACCTGTTGTGTTATTGTCAGTTGCTCTTGAGTCAGCTCTAACTCACAGTGAAGCCCTGTAGAACCAAATTAAATGTTTTCAGATTCAGCACTCTATTCAGTTTAAAGTATGTTTGAGTCCATTGTTGTAACCACTTGTGTGAGTTTCCAACCAAGAGATTGAGTGTCTTAACAACAAAGAAGGTTCATCTTCCAGCACTCTATTAGATAATATTTTGTTGTTATTCTTATGGTTTACCTTGACTGATTTCAGGATTAAATTACCAGGGCTTTCTTTTCAGTCTGTGATAGTATGAAAGCTCTGCTGGCACCTGTCCATGGGTGACCTTGCTTGCATTTCAAATACCAGTGGTGCCACTTCCAGCATCATACCCACACATGAGTCACTACAGTATATAGGGTAGTATTCTATGTTATACTTGTGCATTACACTTCTGACTCATTATTTTTACTCTTTCATTCGAGGCTTTTTAGATTTGGTTTGTAACCTAATTTATTAACTATCATTTTCTATTTTCATATCTATTATTAACT
>NW_006408626.1:7505192-7505797 GCF_000296735.1 Chrysochloris asiatica
TCAAACAAGATTGATACAGCATTGGAAACCATTCAAAACCTGCAAAAAGAAGTCAAGATGATTAATAATAAAATACCAGAAATGGACAATACACTAAAAGGGGAAAGGAACAGAAGAGAAGATACGGAAGCCAGAACTAGAGAGCTGGAAGACAAATCTCTCAATACTGCTAAGATAGAAGATCAAGCTGAAAAAAGGATAAAAAAATGTGAACGAGTGTAAGATTTATACTGGATAACATGAAGAGGAACAACTTAAGAATTATTGGCATTCCAGAACAGGAACAATCAGAGAAGTCTATAGTTGAAGAGCTTCTGGAAGAAAATTTCCCTAACATCTTGAAAGATGAGAAGAAAAATAGTTGAGAAGTTGAACATAACTCAGGAAGGATAGACGCCAAAAGAAAGTCACCAAGACATATATAATAATAAGCTCTCCAAAGTCAGGAGAGAATCCTAAAAGTGGCCAGGAAGAAGAGACATGTCACTTACAAAGGCAAGCAAATCAGATTAACCTCTGACTATTCAGCACAAACCATGCAGGCAAGAAGGCAATGGGCAGACATATACAAAACCCTACAAGAAAAAAACCTGCCAAAAAAGAAT
>NW_006408626.1:7505897-7506808 GCF_000296735.1 Chrysochloris asiatica
CAGAAATGGACAATACACTGAAAGGGGAAAGGAACAGAAGAGAAGATACGGAAGCCAGAACTAGTGAGCTGGAAGACAAATCACTCAGTACTGTTAAGATAGAAGATCAAGCTGAAAAAAGGATAAAAAAAATGTGAACAAGTGTAAGATTTATACTGGATAACATGAAGAGGAACAACTTAAGAATTATTGGCATTCCAGAACAGGAACAATCAGAGAAGTCCATAGTTGAAGAGCTTCTGGAAGAAAATTTCCCTAACATCTTGAAAGATGAGAAGAAAAATAGTTGAGAAGCTGAACATAACCCAGGAAGGATAGATGCCAAAAGAAAGTCACCAAGACATATATAATAATCAAGCTCTCCAAAGTCAGACAGGAGAGAATCCTAAAAGTGGCCAGGAAGAAGAGACATGTCACTTACAAAGGCAAGCGAATCAGATTAAGCTCTGACTATTCAGCACAAACCATGCAGGCAAGAAGGCAATGGGCAGACATATACAAAACCCTACAAGAAAAAAACCAAACAAAACAAAAAACCTGCCAAAAAAGAATTGTCTATATAGCAAAACTATCAATCAAGTAATTGGTGCAATCAAAACATTCCAGGATAAACAGAATGTAAGAGGTTTTATCAAAACCAATCCAGCACTTCAAACCATCCTAAAGGGAGTTCTTTGGATTGAAACCAAACAAGAACAGACAACAACCAGAGATTGACAGGCATGGAAACACCACCTGGAACTCAGTCATCAGAGTCCAGAACAGAACAAAACTACATCAACGAATTCAAAGCAGCTGGGAGGTCAACCGAAGATCAAAGTTACATCAATGTCAAAGAAGGGATAAACATAGCAACAGAGATCCAGCTGGTGAGGATGTCAGGTAGATTACAGGATACAATAGATTATCTT
>NW_006408626.1:7538483-7549892 GCF_000296735.1 Chrysochloris asiatica
TGTTCTTCTACCCACTCCAGGCTGGTCTGCCTGTCCTTTCAAGTGGAAATTGTCCATCTCTGAAGATTCTAGATGATGTTCAGGATTCCACCTATAGTCATATGTAATGCAGAGACTCCACAGAAAGCCTCCTTCTCTGGGCATGTTGTAGCCCCATTTTAGGTATTCCAATCAGTTATAGGCAGAAGACGGACTTACAAGCTTTCTATGGTGATATTTATGGCTATTCCTATCTATCCCCCTCCAGTGTCTATTTTATAATATAATGCAAGGAAAACCAAAATTCAAAAGACAGCCAAGCATCTTTTACAGCAAGGACCATTCCCACCCCCTCCATACACAGTGTAGACAGGGATGGGCAACTTGGACATTGGCTACCCAAAATGGGGCGGGGGGGAGTACAAAGTCATGAAGTGACTGGCTTACAAGTTTTCAAGAGGGAACCTAGATCCAGAGGGCATGAAGGAAGGTAGAATCTCCACTGAGTATTATCCAATCTGTCTAGGTGGGGCTGATGAAATGAAATGTACATAGATCTCTTGTGATACAAAAATGAATAATTATTATTAGGATTGCTTGTGAGGGTTGGAAATGTAAAGGTAGATGTTTTGTAGCAAGAAGGGGAGTGATTAACTTTTCAGTCTAGGAGCGGAGGTCCCTGGGACCATGAAGGCAGAAGAGTGGAGAGCAGGACCCCACTCAGAGAAGCAGTGATGCCTGAGATGGAGGCAGAGAAGATGATGTGGAGTGATGGAGCAGCTGTGGACTTTAGACCCAGAGAGGGATAGGGGCTGTGTGCTGACGACTGAGGAGGGGGGGCAACCTTTGGTTGGCTGATGATGCATGGAAGGGATTGTAACCATGGCAATGAAATGACATATGATAGGCAGAATGTAAAACTAATGTTCTCCCATGTAAACCATCACATAATTCACAACAACAAAAAAAAAGACAGCCAAGCATCTTAACGTTATTTCCCCCGTTTCCCCTATTCCAGCCATTTCACAATCCCTGTATCCCAGAGCACTGTTGTTCCAAGGTTGTGCATACATCATTATTTTCCTCTATACCACTTAGCCCATGCAAACCTGCCTAATTGTTCTCTCATCTGCCTTGTTCTTCCATTCCCCTCTCTCTTCTTGTATATTGGCCCCCTCCCCAGCACCCAAACTATCCTGTGTCTATTCCCTGACCTTTGCGTCAACTTCCCCTTCCTCTCCTCACCCCACCCCCACATTCCAGACACTAACAAAGAATCCACCCCCGTTTAGTATGGGTTCTTTTTCTTAGTCTTTTACAGTAGTCGTTCTATGCAGTATTTTTTTGTGCCTGACTAACTTCACTCAACATAATGTCCTCAAGGTTCAGCCATGTTATGTGGTGGTTTATAGCTTCCTTGTTATTCTTCAAGGTAGCATAATATTCCATTGTGTGTATGTACCACAGCTTGTTTATCCATTCTTCAGTTGATGGCCACTTTGGCTGTCTCCGTCTTTTTGCTATCATAAATAGTGCTGCTATGAACTTTGGTGTGCATATATTTACTCATGTTATGGCTCATATTTCTTGTGACTAAATACCAAGTAGAGGAATTGCTGGATCTTAAAGGTATTTCTATTTCCAACCTTCTGAGGAAGCGCCATATTGCTTTCCAGAGAGGTTGGACCATTTTGCAGTCCCACCAGCAATGCAGGAGTGTGCCAGTCTCTTCTACATCCCTGCCAGCATTTATTGTCCTCTACTTTTTTTTTGTCTTTGCTGTTATTGGTGTGAGATGATATCTCATTGTTGTTTCTATTTGCATCTCTTTAATGGCTAGTGATGTTGAACATTTCTTCATATGTTTGTTGGCTGCACGGATCTCCTGCATGGTGAAGCAGCTGTTCAAGTCCTGTGCCCATTTTAATTGGGTTATTTGTCTTTTTCTTGTAGAGGTATTGAAGTTTGCTATATATTTTTGAAATCAGTCCTTGTCTGATGTGTCATTGCAAAAGATTTTTCCCATTCTGTGAGAAAGTTCCCTTTTTAGTCTTCTGGTGAAGTCTTTTGATGTATATACGTTTTTAATTTTTAGTATGTCCCGCTCATCTATTTTGTCTACTTTTGTTTGTGTAATTTTAAAATGTTTGGTAATTTATATGACCTGTATTAGAGCCCTCACATCTGTGCCTATGTTTTCATTGATGATCTTTATAATTCTGGATTTGCCCTTAGGTCTTTAATCCATGCTGAGCTGGTTTTTGTATAAGGCATGAAGTAAAGGTCTTGTTTCAGTCTTTTGCATATCACTTTCCACTTCTGCCAGTATCATCTCCTGAAGATACTATGTCATCCCCATACAATATACTTAGCACTTTGTTGAAAATCAGTTGGCTGTATGTGGATGGTTTAATTTTTGGATTCTTGATTCTGTTCCATTGATCAATGTATCTTTCATTGTACCAGTCCCAGGCTGTTTTGACCACTGTAGCCATGTAGCAAATTTTGAAATCAAGAAGTAACAGGGTTTCCAACCTTATTCTTCTTCGTAAACAATACTTTGCTTATGTGTCTTTCCTCTCTGTGTAAAGTTCGTAATTGTTATTTCTATCTCTTTGAAGAATGTAGTTGGACTCTGGATTGGGATTCCATTATATGTATAAATTGCTTTGGGCAGTATTGACAGTTTCATAATGATAAGTCTTCCTATCCAGAAGCATGGTAAGTCTCTTTTGGTTTCTTGTAGCAGTGTTTTATAATTTTCTTTGTATAGGTTCTTTGTTTCTCTGGTTATATTTATTCTTAGATATTTTATCCTTTGTATTGTTCTCCTAATGTCCTTTTCAGCACTGACATTGTTACTAGAGAGGAATCCAACTGATTTTTGTATATTGATCTTATATCCTGCCACTTTGTTGAATCTTCACGTGAGGTCTAGTAGCTTTCTTACTGAGTCTTTGGGGTTTTCTATGTTAGGATCATGTCATCTGCAAATAGGGTTTTTGTTTTTTTTTTTTCCTCTTTGCTGATTTGGATCTCTTTTAAGTTCCCTATCTTTCTGTATATCTCTAAGACTTCCAAAACAGTATTTAATAGGAGTGGTGACAAAGGTTAATGCATTTGAAGTGGAGAAGAGATGGTGGCATTGATTATGGTGGTAGTAATGAAGATGGAGAAATGTGTAGGTTTAGGCTATATTCTGCAGCTAACTCAGCACCATGTATTAATGATAACGGGATGTAGAAAGTAAAACTGTGCTACTATTGTAGTACCTGTAGCACATAACAGAGTGCTAAATCCTTAGTATATGCTTACTAAACAAATAAATGCATGGAATCTTCTAGATTGTGCAAATAGAGATTACCTTATGGGTTATAAACAACTGACAGCAATTTTTTTCTTAGAGCAAATTTGAGATAGTAAGACTTCACCAGCAGAGATGCAGATGTTGTTACTTGATGTTAGAACTTAGTGCATATTAAACATAAATGATCCAATATGAGAGAACTGAATGTGTTCAAGAAATAAACGGAAGACATAGAGGAAAAAGATGATAAAACCTCAGAAAATATTCCTTGCACAAGACGTATTTCTCTTTGAGTGTGATGTATATTACATAAAGAGAAGTCATTAATAATATACATAAGAAATTAACTTTTCATATTCAGCATCTTACATATTTTGACACTAAAAAACACAACATAACAATGATTTTCATTTGTATTTACTAGTTTAAAAATGTCTGTTTTAAACATTACATTTTTACTGTACATATTCATTGCATTTATAAATCAGTATCCAACATAGTTAATTCCTTCATTTTATAGTACTAAGCTTTTAATTATGTGCAAAGATATTAAGCAACTGAAATTATAAAATGTTCATTCATCTTCTTAATAGATGTGTATCCCAAGCCATTTTTTTTTTGCACTCCAAATCACAACATACTTTCCTAAGTAAGCTTCATATTGAGTCATATAAGTAACACTTAAAAAGTTAGAAAATACATTGATATTACGCTTGTACTAAATACAGAAAACAATAATTCACACATGATAAAAATAGACATTTAACCTCATGCAGTAACTAACAGATTCCAGACACATGCCTAGACATCAATGCTATGGAAATCAATCACAACAAAAAGACAATGACAGTGAAAATTCCTGTACAATGAAAAGACTTCCAAATCACAACTGACAATCAACTTACTTTGAATAATACTAAACAATTATTCAAAATCAGTGCAATTTAGTAATTAGGACACCTCTTCAGAGATCATTGTGGCTAATCAAAGTAACTTGAAGATGTCCTGCAAATTTCATCCCATGTTAATTATAAGGCTTCTATCATCCCCATTTTTCATTTCTGAGATGTATAATGTATATGTATATGTATATGTGTGTGTATATATATATATATATACATCTCACATAAATGCACACTTATACATGTTATATTGTATATGACTGAGAAATTGTACTTATAAAATTTTATATAGGTATGTGTTGCTACACAGTAGTCATGATTAAATATTAAACAAATAGTTGGCATCAACGTTCCAAATACTTAAATAACACTATTGTCAATATGGTCTGGTGAATTTCTAGGTGTCTATTAAAAACAAATTAACTTTCCTAAATATCCAAGAGTGCTTTCTATTTTCTGAATACAATTCTGTTCATATTCTAGCAGGTTAGAAAATGGGTTATATTTACCATTAAACCATTCTATAGAAACTGTAAACACTAAATCACTTAATAGAGTCCTATCTCAGCTGTTAAATGAAATTATTTATAACATCTTTGGAATACAATTATGTGAGCTACACTTAACCATCTGGGCATTTTACTTCCTGCAGACAACATGCAATGGCCTAGAATGCTATTTTGTTTGTTCATTTGCTTCTTATTAAACAGATATGCTAAAGTTGCCTTTATAAAGCAATTGCATTTTATTATGACTTTCAGAGCAAGGTAGTCCATTTGCAGCAGCTTGGTATTGTTGTTGTTGTTATAAAGGTAAACAAATAATTCTTATTATTAAAATTCTACCACATACTCTGTAAAGCATAAACTGAGAATTGTTAAGCAACTGAAAAGATAAAACACACACACTGTATGGTAACATACTGAGTAAAGACTTTCTGATAAGTTAGAGAGTTGTAACTACTGAGCAAGCTAGATAATTAAATAGTTATATATTTTGATTGAAAAACACATGTAGTTCATTAAAATAGGGACTCTAACTCCATTTTTCTAGCCAAGCGTCTATTCAGATGCCAAGTTTTTCCTTTAATTAGAACAAAAGACAGGCATTAACTTCAATGCAACATAATAATTCATAATAATGACTGTATATTAATCTCTTTGAGTTTGCAGGAATATCATACATGACATATGGCATAATACAGGCACCTGTATGGTCCTTAGGGGAATAGGTGGTGCATAATAATTAGTCCTTAGAAAATAAATGTTTCTCTCTGAGAAAAGCTATCTCAGTGCCTATTGGCTTAAAGACATGAAAGAATAGAAGGCACCCATAAAAAACAATGATTAAGCTCTGTCTACTCTCATTAAAGCTTTGTATAGATGTAGGCACTGAGTCAACTGCTTTTGAGTTAATTCTTGATTGATTCTGTTGATCAAGTTAGTGTAGCCATGCATTTCTTTGGCTTCAATGATTGGTTTTTGGCTGAAGCATCAAAATTACATTTTTGGTTACAGAAAAGTTTATTACTGTTTAATTTAAACACAAAATCATCTAAACAGAAACATACAGCAATTTGAAACAGTAATTTTTCTTGAATACTATTTGAAATTGCCTCTATTTAATACTTTGTATTTGATTATAAATGTCTTTTAGAAATATGTCATCGTGAAAGTCATAGGATTCTTGGCAATACAAGTTATGCTGAAGGCACTTCACTGTACATCTTGGAAAGATAGTAGAGAGGAATTAGGGAAATAAACCTCTGGGTGGTTGCAGATAAATGTATATAGGGATATGAGAAGTTCTTAAAATTACCTCCCAGGTACAACAACAAAAAAAGAACAAAAACAAACTCTTTAAGTCCCATTGCAAATCTGTAGTTAGAGAAAATAAAAAGTTGAATATACATGGTGAATACTAGAAAATGGTACATTTAAAAAAAACTATTTTGCCTACTATTCTCCTTTAAAATTCATTTCGATTTTAATTCTTAATTGCATAAAACAAATCCACTTAACTGAAAAATATTTGTAGTTTAATAGGGTGCTTAGAACTCCACGAAGCTTTTAAAGATCTTTCAGAATAGCAGATTCTAATGAGGTGTTTTTTAATGCTAGCAATTTGAACTTGTGTAATAAACAGAGATTCACTAGGGTAGCTGAATATAATATATTTTCAAATATAGGCATTGCTTGTTGGTTTGTTTCCCATGGGCTGTGTCCTCAGTCTGTAATGAAACTGTTACGCTACTGATATATTTATTGGTATATGTGGGCCCATCTTCTTGTCACTCAACACATGGATAGTTTAAAATAATTCATTTCTATTAAGTAAATGTGCATCTAAGGCACATTTAAATAGCCTATTAAACCAGTGAGATGAAAATATGTTACCCTCACAGGAAAGCTTAATTTTTGGAGTAATTAATTATACATATCATAGAATGTCACATGAGAACATTTTTTGGCTAGGTTTACCAATTTATAATGTAAACAGTTTTACTTTTGTATTTAAGGCAAAGACGCTGATTCATCATTAGTCAGATGGCAACACATCATGATTTTTGCTTTTAATTTTATGATACTTATCCTAATGGGAACAGATACATACAGCATATTTAAGTATACAAAGACATATACAAATAAGTTCAATGCTTATTTATATATGCTGTATGTTTATTTGTATTAGCTGATATGTCTACATTATAAAATACAGTCAATTACATATTCATACTTTTTTAGAATGATACAGAACTGTGGTTATAAATCATAGCACCTACTCTTTTCAGTTAAATTATATAGACATTTTGAAAAGGAAATTGTAAGGCTTATGGCTTTTTGTCTTTGTCAAATATTTATAAATCTAGTCATCATGATGTATTACAATAATATAATTCTTTTTAATGCTCTTATAAATATTTAAAAATGTATCAACATACACACACCATTGATGGGATGGGCTACCATCACAAGGAATAAAATAATATTATTCAAATGCCTTCATAAACCAGAGAAGTGTTTACCTGTACACATAATCTGATGAGTTGTACAGAAATACTTTAAAATTTTCAGTTATGTCACTTTCTATAACCCAAAAATCCATTATTTTTGTTTTGTGGGACATAGGACTGTAAACAGAGTCCAGCATGGAAATCTCCCTTAGTGACTTTTATTACTGTGTCTCTTAACTAGTTTCCTCATTTATAAAATAGGTTGAATTCAGCTATAGAAAGGAAAAACCAGAATGAAACAAAAACATGAAAAAAGTTTAGCATCATGCCAGGAAGCACAGAAGTTAGCTGCCTCTGAATGCCTTCCTAAAAGATAAAATGGCTCTTCTCCCTCTTTTTTTTAATGTGGCATTAATAGCAATACTTTAGGTCTCTCTTGTTTTTATGACTGCTCATTTTTTCTAAACATGTTGCCAAGTAATAGTGTCATTGGACCCACAATGATTGTAGATTAGAATTTTTTAAAACTTCAGGGTACATAAGTATCAACTAGCAATCTTGCTAAAGATGATGGTTTCTAAGTCTCATTTCCCTAAATCTACATTTTGAGAAACACTGATTAAATAGTTGATTTAATAGAGCACTAACATGTCTTCTCATCAAAGAATTTTGCCTACTTCATTCATCCTTCCTGACTTCTGGTGTCATGTAGAGTCTTTTGTCTTTTCATTGAGTACCCAGTCTTTGATCTGTTTGTCAGATACAGGCAGAGAATAAGCTATACTGTAATTCAAAGTAGTATTCCCAGACCATACAATATCTGATTGAATGGCTGATTATACAGAAAGCACTGGAAAAGATCATTTATAACCATATAACCAAGCAAAATGCTATATTAGATAGTATTGTTGTTGCTTGTAAGTTTTTTTTTGTTTGTTTGTTTTTTTTCAGTCAATTAAGACTCATTGTGACCTTGTACAGGGTTTCCAAAAAGCAGCTGATGAGTTTGAACCACTGACCTCATGGTTCACACTTAAGCGCTTATCCTATAGTGCCACATCAGGAGTCTATCTGAGAAGGTAGGAGAGCTTAAAGCTGGTAGTACTTCTGCCACTAAATTTATGTCTATGTTCAAGTTTCTTAATCACTGTATCCAATAGGGCAATAAAGTTCTCCCTGACTAAAGGCAAGATCCTAGAGGTTAGATAAGAATGTTTCATAGGTTTCCTTTTGATACTAGGATCAATGTTTTTCTGCAATGGGAGTGATGCATATGTATCCCTCCTGAATCCAAATTTCCATCCTGAACTTTTGACACATTTTTCTGGGAGGATGACTATTTTTTATTCTTTATATCCAGGTACCACTCTAAATACAAAGTGTGAGAAGAAACAAGTCACGCAAATGTATCAGCAACAATTTAAACACACTACCAATTCACAGAATAGGTTTGATTCTCAAGGTCAGCAGTTCAAAACTTACCAGCCGCTCCTGGGAAACACTATACAGGGTCAGTATGAGTCAGAACTGACTCGAAGGCACTGAACAACAACAACAGGAAGTAGTGGATAATAGGGCCATCTGAAAATAATGTCAATATGAAAACTTTCATTTTTGAGAGAAGAAATTAAAGCATCTAAAGACACACTCAGGGTCACACTGAATTTTATGTGTAACATTAGAAGCGTGGATATTTTTTACATTTTTATTTTACTCATTATTTTGGATAAAGGAGGAAAAAAAATCAAAAGTTTTTTCATAAAATTAAGGACTTCCCCTTATCAAAAATTTATTTCATTAAGGTTTGTTTGCTTTTTGCCAGGTGTGGAAAAAACACTTTTATGCTTTTTAAGATATTTTGAGTTTTCAAAGGGAAACTTTGCTACTTTCCTATGAAAATTGTGAAAAGTGAAAAGTGCCCTATAGCTAGGGGTTTCAGAAAAGATGCCTGGAGGAAAAGCCATGTGAGATGCTTTCATTTTAGAGTAACTGCTGTTTCTGTGATTTCAACAGACACAACAGGATTAAAAGAAAGAAAAAAATATTTTCTCCCTCATAAAGCTAACACCATACTTGAAATTCTTAGAAAAGCAACTGAGGCAAATTAGGGGTTTCAAAGCTAGTCACCTTGTAAATTGTTAGGGAAAAAAATGCATTTAAATTTCCCTGTAAGGCTAACTAGAGATTTTGCCTGGAATATTATGGCTCCTTTTTTTTTGGTGTTAATACTTTAAAAAAAAACAATTCCATAACCAGTGTACTGCTACATCTAGTTGTTTTAAGAATAGGCACTTCATTTCTTAAAATAGAAACATTCAAATTGGTTATAGTCAACCCATCAGAAAGAAAATGTGAATTCTTCATATTGAACACACAACAGTGAATTAATCTGAAACCATATCCACTCGGTGTTTCTATTACAGAAACTAGATCATTAATACTTCTGACATAGGGAATACATTTTATTCCCATGTGCTTTATCCATAGGATCAAAGAGCATCCAGAACTTCTTGGGATCTTTTCCTCCAAAATATTTTATAGACAAGTACAGCAGTTTACTTTTAATAGATCTTTAGTATTATTTATATAACTTGCTTTTACATATTCAGAGATATAAAAGAAAAATTGAATGTGCAAAAAACTCTATATGTACATTTAAAAATACAATATAATAATAGCATTAGACCTGTCAAAAAAGCCAATATGGGGAAAAAGTCTTCAGTATCAGAAATTCTGGTCAGATTAGAGCTTTTGCTTGTGGAATTGTAAACAAACTTTTTAGAATGTGGAGAGTTTTCTCAGTTCTTTCTAACCCAGACACTCTCAAACACATCAAGTCCTGCTTTGAAGTAAACCTGAGCTGAATTAATGCTGTTCAACACCTCTGACAGGGCCTCTTGAAGAGTTTCATTTGATGGAAGTGATTTGCAGTGTTCCCAAGCCTCTAGGAGTATGGAAAACTGGCTAGTCTTCTCATCTAGATGGTATAGGATGTTTCTAAAATAAGAGGGGGGAAAAAAGGATTGTATCAATATTTTATACACAATGTCATTTTCATATCAAACATTATAATGAATATTTCCAAGTATTAAATAAGTGATAAAATTACATATCACCATTTTTCAATTCTTAATAACTGAATGGCTATAGACACAGATCATCAATAGTTTCCATATTGATAAGAGAGAAAGAGGCAATCAGACATTGTATTGTCCTGATGGAAGTGTTTACCTTTGCCTATGAAGTAGAATAAATGTGCTAGCTTTTTTAAGAATATATTTTAAATTGAATCTGATGATAAGTTTAGATTCAACTATTAATAGAAAAGACAAAGAAATCTATTAAATGGTACCCAGTATGTCACAGCAAAATATTGATTGTGGGAAAGTATAGAGAAAATGACCCAATTTATTTCAATCAATAAATGGCAATAAAAAAGCAAGTGAAGGTGTAACGTATAGACTAGGGTTTCTCAATCTCTGAACTATTGGTGGTAGTTGTTGTTAAGTACCGTGGAGTCAGTTCCAACTCATAGTGACTGTGCACAGGGTTTCCGAGGCTGTAAATCTTTTTGGGAGCAGAAATTGGTAGTTAGGACTGGGCAATTCCTTATGGTGGGGAGTTGTCCTGTGCATTGTAGGATGTTAATAGCTTCGTTTGTACCTCCTGTCTAAATGCCAGTAGAACCTCTCTCTTAGCTATGAAAACCAACACTGATAGTGGAGGGAGGATAAGATTGACCATTAGTTAATATTTGTTGAAACTGAGCATAGAATTCACTACAAAAGTCTCTCTACTTTTAGATATGTTTGACATTTAGAAAATCATCTTATCAAAACAGCAAGTGTGTAATAAGATGATGCCTTATACCTCAGCCAAATATCTGCAAACAGAGAATTTAGCTTTGTTGCTGTTACATGCCATAGTGACCCTATTAACAACAGACTAAAACACTGCCCAGTACCGTTCCATCCTCACAGTTGTTACTGATGAGCCCATTGCTGCTGCCACTTTGTCAGTTCATCTCATTGGAGATCTTCTTTTTCACTTATGCTCCACTTTACCAAGCAAGCTGTATGAGAGATGAAGTGTCATCATCCTGGCATTTATGGAGCATTCTGGCTCTATGTACTTCTTCCAATCCAAATTGCCATTTTCTTCTGGCAGTTCATGGTACTTTCAATATTCTTCTCCAACTCCGTAATTCAAATGAATCTATTCTTTGGTCTTTGTTAGTCATTGTCCAACTTTCACGTGCAGATGAGGTA
>NW_006408626.1:7549992-7552376 GCF_000296735.1 Chrysochloris asiatica
GTTACATGCCATAGTGACCCTATTAACAACAGACTAAAACACTGCCCAGTACCGTTCCATCCTCACAGTTGTTACTGATGAGCCCATTGCTGCTGTCACTTTGTCAGTTCATCTCATTGGAGATCTTCTTCTTTTTCACTTATGCTCCACTTTACCAAGCAAGCTGTATGAGAGATGAAGTGTCATCATCCTGGCATTTATGGAGCATTCTGGCTGTATGTACTTCTTCCAATCCAAATTGCCTTTTTCTTCTGGCAGTTCATGATACTTTCAATATTCTTCTCCAACTCCGTAATTCAAATGAATCTATTCTTTGGTCTTTGTTAGTCATTGTCCAACTTTCACATGCAGATGAGGTAATTGAAAATACCATGGTTTATATTAGGGACACCTGAATCCTCACGCTGTGCTATCTTTGCTTTGGAACACTTGAAAGAGGTTTTTTGCAGCACATTTTCCTAATACAATATGTCATTTGATTTCTTAACTGCTTCTTCCATGAGTGTTGATTGTGAATCCAAGCAAAATGTATCTTTGAGAACTTCCATCTTTACTCCATATATAATGCATGTTATTGGTCCAGTTGTTAGGATTCTTGTTTTCTTTAAATTGAGGAGCAATATATACTGAAGAATGTACTCTTTGATTTTCGTCAATAAATATTTTAAGTTATCTTCACTTCTAGCAAGCAAGATAGTATCATCTGCATATCACAGGTTCTTAATGAGTCTTTATTCAATCCTGATGCTATGTTTTCTTCATATAATAGGATTCTAGGATTATATGCTTAGCATACCTTTCTTAATTTTAAACCATTCTGTTTCCTCTTGGTCTATGTACAGCTTCCTCATGAGTACAGTAAAGTGTTCTGGGGAATCCATTCTTCACAATATTATTTGTAATTTATCATGATCCATACAGTTGAAAGGCTTTGCATAGTCAATAAAGCCCAATTAAACATCTTTCTGGTATTCTCTGCTTTCAGTCCAGATCCACCTGACATCAGCAATTTAATTTGGCCTATGGCAAGTCCAAAACAGCCACATTTATTCACTGATACTCATTAGGTCAAAAGGCAGTGAATATTACATTTGATTTTATCATAACTCAAAGTAGCTGAATTTCCATTATTTGATATGAAGCAGACATGTAAATATAATTGTTGTAGTAAAAAAAGTAATTTTGATTGATAGCAGATGAAGGACTGTGGCTGAGAACGATCAGAAAAAGTTTCACAATGGAGGATATTTGAATTGCTTCTTTGAGGGTGATAGGAGTTACCAGTTATGCCGGTTTGGGGAAATAAAAAACTAGAAGAGGGGAGGCAGCATCTTTGCTGGTATTTTTCTCACTGAAATGAGCACACATGGTATATGATCAAAGTTATGGGACCAGAGCTGGCATGTGTAGAAAAGTTGAGAGAATAAATCATAAAGAATGTTGTATAACAGGAAAAGCAAATTAGATGTTTTCTAATATGCAATAGGAAACCAGTGAAATATTGTAAACATGAGAGAAAGTGTTTATATTTTTATTTTAACATAATTAACTTATTTGTAATAGATATCCCAGAGGGCAGAAGATCAGTTAATTCAGATGAAAGGTTACAAAGACTTGAATTAGTAATAGTGGAGCTTGAGAAGATTGAAAGCATGTAAGTGTGAGGAAAGGAAAGCCATAATACCAGGCTTAATTGATTTATAATTTACAATGATTTTCTGTATTTTTTGTACTCAGTATGTCCTTGGGTGGTACAAATGGTTTGTGTTTAACTGAGAACAAAAAAGTTGGGGTTGTAACTCACCCAGTTGTGCATCAACAGAAAGGTCTGGCATTGAGTTTCCATAAAGAGTCAGTAAAGAAGACCGTATAGAGCAGTTTTTCGCTTTTAACAAATGGGATCTCTATGAATCAGAACTGACTTGATGGCAATGAGTAATTATTAATAGGCATTGAATTCCACCTTGTCAGACAAGCCAGATCCCTGCAAGTTTTCTTATATTTCCCTGAATATCCAACTGTGTCTCCATGTGGTGCATCCTGGTGTGATGCTCTAGGAAATAACTGAACCACAAGATCAATTTGAACCATAATGTCAGCAGCTCATTTCCATGAGCCACTACTCATGAAACCCTATGGAGGGTCTCTATGTATGAGTCATAGCCAACTCTACAGCAGTTAACAAACAACATTCCCCATGTATTTTATATGATCATACTGCTTTACATGCCTAGGTTGAGAAATAAGCTCTTTATAAGGTCTAATTCAGTGCTGTAACATTGGAAGTCTTCAAACATAGTGGTTTAATTTATTTAAAATTTTTATCAGGATTACTCCAACAATGGCAACATAGTAGACACTCAATATTGTTGTTGTTAGGTGTT
>NW_006408626.1:7552866-7560572 GCF_000296735.1 Chrysochloris asiatica
AAAGTTTTTATTGTGAATTGAGTGATAGTTTACATAGGAGAACATTGGTTTTACACTCATGATTTCATTGCAATGAAATCCCCTCTGTGCATCATCATTCAACAGTGTTTGCTTCTATTCCCTCTGTTTATTTATTTACACAGACACACTCAGGAATATATAATCATTTAAATAGTCAAAGGGCACATTCTGCAAGCCTACCTCCTGGATGCTAGAACATAGCCCTTCTCTTCCCATGAGTCTAGAGTCCTCAGCTGCTCCCTCTCCATGTCCCCATCTCTGCCTCCATCGCTGGTGTAACTGCTTCTCTGGATAGGTCCCACATTCTGCTTGTGCTCTTTTCCCTTGATGGCCCTAGGGTCCTCTGTTCCTGAACTGTAAGCTTTACTTACAGAACTTCTATGTTTATAGTTGTAACAATTACAATTATTCATGATAACAATTATTCCCTATTGAATCAAAAGAATCTTGTCCCCATCTCCTTTCACCAAAACCCATGTAGACAAGATGAAAACTATTCATTGGGTAGTCTTCCTTCCCCTAAAAACTGAAACTAAACTCCCTGTTAAAAACTTGTAAACCAGTCACTCTTTGCCTTTATAGCCCCATCCCCACACCATTTTAGGTAGCGAGTGTCTAAGTTGCTTGTCTCTATCAACCTTGTGTACAGAGGGGATGGGAATGTTCCTTGATGTGAAGACTCCTTCCCTCTCAGTTTGAGCTACTACATCCATAAATATAGATCAAGGTAATCAAATTGTACCAATTTACACTTGTTTCCTTTATCAAAATTTTTGTCCTCTTCCTATAGTTGAGTTCTGATCATCCATCTATCAAAGCTAGGTCAAAAGGGTACTATCTGCAAATTTTGGTGTTTTTGAGCATCTCCCCTCACTTCATATAAGCTTGATGCTTCACTCTCAGCTCTAGCCCTCTATGGCTATATCCTTGTCCATGGGCCCAGAAGTCCCCAGGTCTCACCATATAGTCCATGGTATATTTAATATTCTGATTCAAATATATCAATTCTTCTATAGTATTCCATATGCATTGTCCTACTTTCTCATGCCTATGAGGCTATTGATGATACCATGGCTTATGTCAAGTCCACCTTAGTCCTCACTCTCAAATTACAAGACTTCATTGAGAGGTTTTGCATTTTAATCCCTGTTGTTAATGCCACTGAGTTGGTTCAGACTCACAGTAACACTGTATAAAGTTTCTGAAGAGCAGCTGGTGGATTTTACCTGCAGTTATTTGTCCTGTGTTTACCCAATAGCACTGCACCAGGACTGCTTTTAAGGCCTGGTGCTGTAGGATTAGCACTGGACTGTGAACCACAAGGTAGGCAGTTCAAACCCACCAGCTGCTCCTCAGAAACCCTATACAGGGCCACTGAGTCAAAACGGATGCAAAGGCATTTAACAACCACAGTGTAAAAATGACAGAATTTATGTTTTTGGAGACAAATTCTCATTGACAAGTATATGGTTGGTGACTGACAGGTAGGGTAAAAAATTTATAGGCTTTTTCTTTTTCTTTTTTTTTTTTTCTCAAAATAGGTAATTTGAAGCAGGAATTATCTCAAATAACTCATTATTCTTGGTCTTTGAGTCTAGTAGTAAACTTGACACTGTATGTATTAAATAGAGCAAAATAAGAAACACTATCAAGATCACAAATATTCATGAACTGAAATTTAAACTTTGAAATAGGAAAGACATAGTCTCCAGATATTAGAAGGGAACTGCCAATTGGAGCAGCAAATGGGTCGTAAGCAATATTTTCACTCTATGCTGGCCTAGATCTTTGGAACTCTGTAACCTCCAGGAGCCAAAGAGCAAGGAAAACCTTTGGTACTGGGATCAACTCTACCTGGTTCAGTTCCAAGTTCACTGACTTTTCTCTGCTGTGGTTACTTGGCCTGGGAAATGAACATACAATATCCATACATACAAGTGCTCCAGGCTTCTATTACAGAAGGAAAACATGCCAATGTGGGAAGATGTCATTTGTTAAATAAACATGATTCATTCATTATCCAGCAAAGGAAATGTCAATCTTTATACTCTGAGAAAAAATTAGACCTGCTACTAGAAGTATAACACTCTTGAAAATAAGGTTTTTCTCCCTGAAATAATCACATTAGTTATTTATATAAATCAGTATAATGAGCCTTGTTGACACAATGGATAAGAGCCATACTACTAACCTGAAAAGTCAGTGGTTTGAACCCACTAGCAGCTTTATGGCGAAAGCCCTGGAGATATGCTCTTATCATATAGAGTTACTTTGAATCAGAATTAAATCAATAACACACAATAACAACCTATATCATTATATGTATTTTTACCTATAAAAATTTCAACTTAAAAGTTGTTTTGATCCTATCAAAATGCTGTAAACAAAATATCAAGAATGAGTTGAAAATTTTTATCTATCCCCAAGTATTAGTTTTATCTCATAAAAATTTTATTTTATAAAACTAAAATAACATTTTAGAGAAAAAAAAAAATAAAACCTCAAATATGACCCAAATAGGAATTATTTCAAAATGGAGATGAAATTGTCTGGAATATTTTCATGTGTTCTTGTAAATGGCAGCCTCTATATAAAAGTTATATTTTTGTTGGTCCACGTTAACTAAAGCTTCTATTTAAGGATAAGGATGGGTTTTTTTTTTTTTTTTTTTTTTCTTTAAGTGTCAGGACACAAAAGCCATCTAAATAAACACATAGAATATGATAGAAACATAGACAGATGAAGGTGTTAATGCTAGTTGCTGTGGAGTTGATGGTTACTCATGGTGACTACAGGTAAAACAAAATGAAGCATTGCTGGGACCTAGGTCATCCTCAAGGTCACCAGTATGTTTGAGTCTTCCCTTTCAGCTATTGTGCCAAATTTCTTTGCCCCCAACTTTGCCAAATATGATGTCCTCTTATGCCAATTGATCTTTTTTTATGACATGGCCAAAGCAAGCAAGTTGGACAATGTCCTGTTATAATTTATAAGGTTTTCATTGTCAAATTTGTAAAAGTAGGTTACAAGCATTTCATTTTTACTTTCAGTTTAATAAACATGTCATCCATGTGAGATCCTGCTAGAATTTGCAATCCTGTGGAACAGTCTCCAGGATCATTACAACACACAACCACAACCAACAGAGAAGAACAAACTGACAGGTAAGTGCTGGATATGAGAGATATAACCTGACTTTATACTCGAATTATAACATTTTAATTATCTAATAACTTCAGAAGTACTCCGTTGTAGACAATTTACATTGCTTTATGAATGTTGTTGTGGTTTGTGTGCCATCAAATTGGTTTTGACAGTTGCAGTGTTTGAGAAAAGCACAAATCTGTGTTAGAATAAGTACAGCCAGAATATCCCTTAGACGTCAGGATGGCAAGACTTCATATTTTGGACATGTTATCAGTAGGGACCAGTCTAGAAAAGGACTTCATGCTTGGTAAAGTGGAGGGTCAGTGAAAAAGAGGAAGAAACCTAACAAGATAGATTGGCACAGTGGCTGCAGTAATGTGCTCAATTGTAGCAATGATTGTGAGGTTGGCGCAGGACAGGGCAGTGTTCTATTCTGTTGTGCCTAGGGTTGCTATTAGTGGAAACCGATAGCGCTGCTTTGGGCTAATGCATCAGACTGCAAAGTCGGTGGTTCAAGCTTACCAGCTGCTCCTTGGAAAACCCTATACAGGTTGACTATGGGTCGGAATCAACTCGACGGCACTTAACAACAACAACATAGAGTTTCTTAGAGCAGCTGGTGGGTTTGAACTGATGACCTTGCAGTTACCAGCCAGTGCCACACCAGGACTCTACTTTCAAGTAATTAAATTAGCATAATCAAAGTATTTAACCATCTTTCCTAATATTTATTCTTTTGCATTCTCTCTCTACTCTGTCAGATTCATGTTTAATTATAAATATTTTCATAAAAAACATACTTTAGGGATTTAAGAGTGCAAAAGATATTTACAAAACCTGTATTAAATAACGCGTTCATTCCTTGAGTACATATTTCTCAGAAAACTGACAAACAAATTTGTTATAATCCTTGCTACGCAGAATTGCCTTTTAAATGAATTATAGCATTGTGATTAGTACTAATACTATGGCAAACATGTGTAATGAAGTTCAGACTGTTTTAGTGACTTCTCTAGATTTTCAAAATCTACTGAAATACAGTACAATCCTACCTATACATTCTATGGCTATTAAATGTTAAATATTATTAATATTCCTTTTAACAATAAGATGATATTAATAAAACATGCTCACAAAGGTTACAGGATTAATCCCTCAATGACAATTCATTCAAGTATGAGCACAGTCTGTAATTCATTTATGTAAAATTTTAGTCATAACTGCTGCCAAAGATTTAGAAGAGAGATAATGTAGAAGAATAAAATATATTGTTTAAAGAATATTTAAGCTCAGAGCACAAGAAATACCATGAGTTTTTGTAAACTAGAAAACAGTACATACTTTTCTTAAAGATCAGTGCATTGGAGTCTAGTTGTTAACACTCGTTTTTTTCTAACTAGTAAACAAGACAATAACATGCTTTTATAATGATTGTAAACAAGCCATGTAAAAAGAAATAGTTTTTTTTTTTTTTTGGAGGGGGGGTGGTTGTGAAATTCTACAAGGAGTTAAAAACATTTTTCATACGCTTCATAATTCTAGTCCGCTGCTAGCAAGTTATTATGTAATATAAACACTCATATACCTTTCTTCCCAAATAGAATACAAATTAGCATAACATTCCAGTTACTCAGCTTCTATGTTGAATACAAGTGACTACTATTCTTTCATAATAATTTAAGAGGAAGCCTTCATTTTGGGTTTGTTGTTGTTAAGTGCCGTTGAGTCGGTTCTGACCCATAGGGTTTCCAAAGAGCTGCTCTTAAGCTTGAACCGCCAATCATGCAGTTCAAATGGCTTTGCAATATGGCACATTAACCCACATCACCACACCTGATATAACTTAATATTAATTATATAGTGTAAGTCTACTTGTTCCCTTTATAAATTCCCTTACCTTAAAAACAAATTTGAAAATACCAAAAAATACCTCTTTAAATGTTTATGAGGAGACTCTCCTACTAATGTTCAGAAGGAACTTCTCTTTTGTAATATTTATTTTTCGTATGAAAAGTCATATATTGTTAAGTATCCCTGAATCAGTTCCAGCTCATAACAACCCTGAAGAGTGGCTGTGGATGGACAGCTCCATACATGGCCCCAAAATCGTATTGTTACGAACTGTTGAGTTGGTTCCCACTTATAGCATATCCATGGATAGGGTTTCCAAGGAGCAGCTGGTGGGTTTGAACTGCCAACCTTGTGGTTCACAGTCCAGTGCTTATTGTATAGTGACACACCAGGAGTTGAACAAGCATGACACTATTGTTAAAAATCATGTAGTTCCATGCTTATATAAAATAAATTCCTGTATTTATAGTTCATTCTTAAATGAAAACAAACAAAAAATCCTAGCATATTTTCTTGCTCTTAGCATTTGAATGGGAGACTAAAATATAACCTAGCCATATGTTTTACTTCCAAAAACTTTGTTAGATCTTTAAGCATTAACTCTAGTACTACAGGATCTTCCATGGAGAACAAAATTACTGTACTATTTTTCAATGTGCAAATGCTCCTTGCCTTTGAAAATATTACAACTGTATCAACATTTCTGATTGAACATTCTTTGTATCACCATGTAATTTCATCAAAATTGTACATAGTGAAATGGATTAACAAACTTTCAAAAATTAATATTGTATCATAGTACCCAGATATGCTCCTCCCCCCGTATATGTCAAGTGCTGTCAAGTCGGTTCTGCCCCATAGTGACTCTGTATAGGGTTTCCAAGGAGCAACTGGTGAGTTTGAACTGCTGATCTTGCAGTTCACATCCACTTTGCAGTCCAGCACATTAACTGACTGCCCCATACCAGGACTCCTTATTTAAAGATTTAAGACCGACTGGGAATCTGACCAACAGTCTTGTCAAAACACAAGTGTCCAGTAAGACAATAGTATGGAAAGAAAAATGGTCAAATATATTAGAATAATTTCCATGTCAATACTCTCTGTCCTTTTCAAACACTAGGACTTAAAAGTCTTTAGGGGGAATCCTTCCTGTTCTTGCATACATCAGCTTTTGTCCAATTTATAAGATTTTTCCAACAGGAAGAAAGGACTATATTGTTGTTGTTAAGTGCCATTGAATCAGTTCAGACACCTAGTAACACTGTATATGTATGATTTCTGAGGAGCAACTGGTGTGGTTGAATTGGCAACTTTGCAGTTAGTAGTCCAGTGCTTATCCTACAGCGCCACACTAGGCCTCCTAGGACTATGTTAGTATAGCTTTAATTCAATAAATCACCATTCTATTTGCATACATATAACATGTATTTCAGTATGGCATGTAGAGACATCAGACCTAATTAAAATATTACTTAACTGAAATCATTTTAGTAGTCATCATGTTTAAAATAACATTAATTCCACCCTGATGCCTAACTTCTCTCATCTGTAACAATTTAGATCTTAAAAATATAATTCATATAGTCTCATATTCATCCTGACCCACACACAACACAAAGAGACTACTAAAAGGAAAGTGTAATACATTATTGATGACATTAATGAAATTACAACACACATCACTCATTTTAATGGGTCTGTTTCAATGACATATCACGGTGACCAGGAAAGAGCAGAGCCAACCTCAGAAACTTAATTAATAACTCCCAGCAGCTTCAGTGAAGGAGATAAAGCATCTTTGCTCAATTGACAAATCTTTCCCACTCAAGTAAGGCAAAAGCAATCTTAAAAACACAAAACAATGAATTTTGAAACAAAGGCATCCAAAGTCTTTATGAGTCATTTCCTTGTGTGTGAATTAGCAAATTAATTATGAAAATGATGACACACATTCTTAAATTTGCAAATGGGCAGAGGATACTACACTTTTTACACTTGAAATAACATTCATTATATCCCATGTTGAGACACTCTAAATGAAATCACATTAAATAATAACTCATGCCTTTCAAAACTGAGTTTAAGTCAAAGAGAAAGACCAGCTAATTTCTTAAACAACTGTTAACTTTCTTAGGGATTATACTAACTGTATTTATAGTTAACAGTAGATTGTTGTGTTTATGTTGGCACTAGACATTAGTTTTTGGCTTGCACAACACATACATGAAAATGCACAAAATATAAATCTGTACTACTTATAGTGCAAAGATGTTTACAGCTAATTTGAATATGGTATTTACTAGCAAAAATAGAACAAGAATTAAGGATGTTGTTGAGATTGCCAAACCATAAATTCATTCAACAGATAACTGATGCAGAAAGACATGTGAGAATTTGCTTGAAAAAAATTACTAAAATAATCTCTATGCCTGTATGCTGGCTTCTTCTAAATAAGACTTTGTAACCCCTTTCATCAAAAGATAGACTCTATTTCTCCATCTCCTAAATCTGGCTTTTTGGTCTTAAGATTTGTTTTGACCATCAGAATGTGACAAAAGTAGCAAGTGTATGCTTCAAAAACTAATTATATATATAGTTGTTGTTGTTGTTAAGTGCCGTCAAGTCGGTTCCGACCCATAGAGACCCTGTACAGGGTTTCCAAGGGTGTAAATCTTTACGGGAGT
>NW_006408626.1:7561837-7564612 GCF_000296735.1 Chrysochloris asiatica
AGGGTTTCCAAAGATTAGCTGGTGAGCTTGAACTAAGATTGTACTACAGCTGGCCACTTTTTTTCCCCCCACTCTTATAATTGTTTTTTAGTTCCATTTATTCTGTTTTCTTCTCTCTTGCCTTTAATTAAAGAGCCAGTGGTGTACTAGGTTAAACAGTAGGCTACTAATGATAACATTAGTGGTTCACACCCACCAGCCCTTCGTTGGGAGAACTTCTGAGGAGGCTATCTGCTGTAATAAAAATTTATAATTTTGGAAGTTCTATGTGGGTCTGTAGGATAAGCACTAGATCACAAAGTTAATTTGAACCACTAGTCTGGTAGTTCAGCCACCAGCCATTCCTCAGAAATCTGTATTGTGTCACTATGAGTCAGAACCAACTCTAGGGCACTTAACATAACAGAGCAGTTCTACTCTGTCCTAAAGGGTAACTATGAAATGAAAACAACTCAACTCATTGGCAGTGGATTCAGTGGGATTTTAACTCTTACTTGTTAACTTATTTCTGTGTGCCTTGGAGTCAAATCCAAAGTATATGAACACTATATGGCAGAGTAGAATTGCCCTATAGGACTTCCTAGGCTGTAATCTTGTATGTGGCGCGGTGGGCTAATGCGTCAGACTGCAAAGTCATTTGAACTGCAAGGTCAGTGGTTCAAGCTCACCAGCTGTTCCTTGGAAATCCTACACAGGGTCACTATTGGTCAGAAATGACTCAACAGCACTTAACAACAATATTTATGTAGAGCCCTGGCGTGGGACTGTAGGATAAGCACTGGACCAAAAGGTCAGTTTGAACTACAGGATCTGCAATTCAAAGTCATCAGCCACTCCTCAGAAACCCTATACAGGGCCGCAGTGAGTCAGAACCAACTTGACAGTGTTTAACAACAACAATCTTTATGAGTTCAGATCATCTGATCTTTTCTCCTACAGAGCTCTTGTTGGGTTTGAACCTCAGACTTTTATGTTAGCCATATAACACTTAACCATAGTGTACCAGGGTTCCTACCTCTGATTTTATGTATGGTCTAAATCTCAATATTTAGATAGTTGTTTTTGTTTTTTTTTTTCTTAAAGGAGCCCTCGTGTGTCACTTTAGGATAAGCACTAGGCTGGTAAATACAAGGCCAGAGGCCGCTCCTCAAAAATCCTATGTAGGGTCACAATGAGTCAAAAGCAATTCAATAGCACATAACAATAACAGCAACAGTGGTGTTGTAGAATAATTACTGGACTACTTAACCACAAGATCGGTAGTTCGAACCCACCAGCTGCTCACAGGGAGAAAGATGAGGCTGTCTGTCCCATAATGATTTACAACTTCAGAAACTTGATACAAGGTCAGTATGAGAGAACTGACTAGATGGCAATGAGTTTTTTGCTTTCTGAATTTATTTAGAACTTATTATCTCATAGCATTTCATATTCCAATTATCAGGAGAAGGACTTGTCATCCTCCAAGGACAACATCATTTGAATATCCTACAGGCAGTTTATATTAGCATACTTCAATTAAAAACTTCATGTCTCATATACTTTGAACATATTATCAGGAAGGATATCATGCTTGGTAAAGTTAAGGGTCAGGAAAAAAAAAAAAAAAAAAAAAAACATCCAATGTGAAGGATGGGTACCTTGGGAGCAGCAATGTACTCAAGCGTTACAATTGTGAGGATGGCACAGAAGCAGGCAGTGTTTCATTCTGTTGTGCTTACGGTTGCTAAGAGTCTAAAGCTACTGGAGTACACCTTGCTAAGAGTCTAAAGCTACTAGAGTACACCTACCAACAAACAGCACTTTAGTATTTACCTTTGCCCTTTCTCAATTGGTCTTTTCTTTCCTTTTCTTTTGGTAAACAATAATGCTGAGACCACAAAACCACATGTTGTTGTTGTTAAGTGCCGTCGAGTCGGTTCCGACCCATAGCGACCCTGTACAGGGTTTCCGAGGGTGTAAATCCTTACGGGAGTAGAAAGCCTCATCTTTCTCCCACGGAGTGGCTGGTAGTTTCGAACCGCTGATCTTAAGGTTTGCAGCCCGATTTGTAACCACTACGCTACCAGAGATCATAGATAAGATAATTCAAACTCCCCTCCTCCATTTACTGGTTGACTTCAATAGTAAGAAGGATAGAAATTTCATTTTTGAAACTTCACTCTAAAGGCAAAATTTATTATCTACATAGTATCTATTTAAATAAAGTAAGGAACTGATCCTTATAGTTACTCAACATCACTTATTAAACATCTAAATTGAGTAAGTCATTTTGTTAGGCACTCAGAGATCTAAAATAAGTTTAGAGTGTTTTAAGTCAAGCATATAATGAATAAATTAAAATATTCTTTATATATATATATTTTTTATGTACTTACTAGAAGGTTGGCAGTTCAAACCCACCAGTGGCTCCATGAGAGAAAGATGACACCATCTTCTCCCATAAAGATTTATAGTCTCAGAAACCCTATAGGTTGCCAATCTTCAGACTAGATTGACTGGCACTGGTTTTATTTGGGGATGTTGTCCATATAGTATGTTACATGGTATGTTTGTAAAAATTGTCAGTTTATTCCATCTATATAACACACAGTTTTGCTATACACGTTTTTTTGTAGAATCCTGTACACCTTGTTTGCATGATCCCACCCTAATCACTTGGTGGGGATTAGGAAGACATTGGATAGAAAAACCATACCAAGTAAATTCAAGGTATCACACATATCAACCATTTATTCTTGGTACAGTTATTCTGTGTATTCTATCTTTTGATGG
>NW_006408626.1:7565637-7568971 GCF_000296735.1 Chrysochloris asiatica
AATACGTTTCCATTTAGGATATCGGTCATTATGCTTTCCATTTCAGTTTGGACAACTTCAAATATTCATAGATTATCATCATTTTGAGTGTGTCCCATCAGTAAATGAAGGTCCTGAGGTCAACTCAACTTTGAGGAGGCAGCTCTTCCCCACTCACATTTTGAGTGCTTTCCAACCTGAAGGACTAATCTTCCAGCACTATATCACAGAATATTCTGGTGCTATCCATAATGCTTTTGTTCTCTTGTACTATATTTGTCAGTGGTCCACTACTATGCACAAGGTTTTCAGTGGTTAAACATTCAGCAGTAAGTAATCCACCTCTCCTTCTTCCTAGTCTGTGCATTCTGAAACCTGTTACTGATGAATTTCAAAAATTATAGTCTACTGTATGAATTACACCTCAATATACAGATCAAATGATGTGTTAATTATTTTGCAACATGTTTGCCTATTTTATTTAAAGTGTTCAAGAGAAAAGATAACCAGTTTAAGGCCTAAAGTACACATGACACAAGCCATGGCATTTTCAATTGTCTTATATTGATACGAAGTTTGGACAATGCACAAGTAAGAGTATAGAAAAATCAAAGCATTTGAACTATGGTTTTGTTGAAGAAAATTGAAAGTACCATGGAATGTTGTAAGAACTACAGCCAGAATTCTTCTTAGAAGGGGGAGGATCACAAGAGGGAATGAGGAAGACCCTCAACATGATGGACTGACACAGTGGCAGTCAAATACAACAATTGTGGTTATGGTGCAAGACTGTGCAGTGTTTTGTTCTGTTGTACATAAAGTCACTATTAGTCAGCAGGGACTGAAAGGCCCCTAACATGAACACTAAGGGAAGAATAGTAAAATAAAGACATAGTGAAAAATATACTGAATTGTCAGTATCGACAGCATGTCCATCTGAATCTAAAATCCAATGCAATGTACTGTGTGAAATAAATCAGACATTGCATGGCTCTAATTTAATTTGGACTGAGTAGTCACACTACTTACTTACATGACCACAGACCTTTATTACTTACATATTAATAAAGAGGATGATAAATTGAATAGGGTTTATTAAAGGTCAGGTTGCTCCAATAAACCCCATTCCAAAGAAAGCTATGTTTAGTTACTCCTTTGCATATCACTCAGTGTGCCATGGGTAAGGGCAAAAAGGGAACGTTGGGCCTGGGGTTTATAAAATATAAACCAGAGGGATATGTGTGCTGAGTTTTATGGGGAAAGTGAAAGGTGGTAAGAGGATAGAGCCTTTGTTCAGGCACAGTGTCCTTACTAATAAACATGAAGTCTCATCATCCTTGGTTCTAAGTAGCATGCTGGCTGTATTTCATACAAGACAGATCTGTTGGCTCTTCTGGCAGTTCATTCTCATTTCAGTATTCTTTGCTAACATCATAATTCAATCTTCTTCAACCTTCCTTATTCATTATCCAGCTTCTGTATGCATATGAGATGACTGAAAGTATCATGGCTTGGATCTGATTCATTTTAGTCTACAAAGTAACATATTTTTCTCTTTAACACTTTCGAGAAGTCCTTTGCAGCAGATTCTTCCAATGCAATGTCATTTGATTTCTTGGACTGCTATCTCCATGAACTTAGATATAAGTAAAATGAAAACTTAGACAAATGTCAATATTTTTTTCTGTTTATTATGAAGTTTTTTGTTTTATGTTAAAGTATAATTCATCTTGAATGTTGTAATCTTTGCTCTTCATCAATAAGTGCTTCAAGTCCTCCTCACTTTATGCAAGCAAGGTTAATACATCTACATATTATAGGTTAATGATTCTTCCTACAACTGTGATGCCTCAATATTCTTCATATAGTTCAGTTTCTTGCATTATTTTCTTAGTAAACAGATGGTGAAAAGACAGTCTGACTTGCACCTTTCCTGATGTTAAACCATGTAGTTAGTATCTCTTAGTCTACGTACAGGTTTCACATAAACATGTGTTCCATAATTCCAAATAAGTGTTATGGAATTGTAGTGTTATCCATACTTTGTTATGATCCATTTAGTCGAATGCTTTGTATAGTCAATAAAACACAAGTAGACATCTTACGGTATTTGCTTTCAGTTAAGATCCATCTTATATCAGCAAAGAGATTCCTCACTTCACATTCTCTTCTAAATCCACCTTGAATTCCTGGCAGTACCCTGTTGATATACTGACTCACCCATTAGTCAATTGGTTGTATTATAGTCACTTGGGTGTTTTTGTGGTGCTGAAATCTATGTCACCAGTGTTACAAATACCAGAAGGGTCACCCATGGTGGGTAGGTTTCAGTGTAGCTTCCACACTAAGTCAGACTTAGATAGAAAAACCTAGAAATATACTTTGGGAAAAAAAAAAAAATCTAGTGTAAACATTGATATAGGAACAGAAGATAGGGTCAGAAGATAAGCCTATCAGATAATCTTTTTGACATGGATGAAATCATGCTTGTGGGACCTGCATTGTTTATGTTGCATTACTCAAGATGAGAAGAAACAGCTGTAAATATTGATTTATGAAATGTACAATAGTAATAATATAAGCATTGATAATACTTGAACATTTAATATGTGCTTGGCAATATTCTAAGTATTTTAGATATTTTGACTTACGTTGTTATTAAGTGCCATTGAGTTGGTTCCGACCCATAGCAACCCTGAATAGGGTTTCTGAGGCTGTAAATCTCTATAGGAGTAGAAAGCCTCATCTTTCTCTCACAGAGCAGCTGGTAGTTTCAAAGTGCTAACCTTGCAGTTTGCAGCCCAATTCATAACCACTACACTAATTACAGAATGTAATTAGGCACCATTATTATATCCACTTTACAAGGAAAGACACTAGAGAAAGATATTAATCTGTCCAAGTTCATATAGGCCTTAAACAGTAGAGGTAAGATTTAGAAAAATTCCTGATGGAAAGAATTTAAATTTCAGAATCTTAAATTCCTTTTACTATAATTTCAACAAGTGATTTTTGACTATAGTTAACAGCAATTTTTCAACAAGTAGCAAACATGAAACTTGGGACTAGCAGGCAGATAGAAAATGCTTACAAACGAAACAACAAAATATACCTTTTACAAATGAAGTATAGGAAGTTCCAAACTTAAAATAATTAACAGCCTCATCAGGAAGAAAGGTAAATTTTGTCCTCACCCCAGGATAATACTTCCCTTTCAAAATCAAGCTAGTTAATCAGACTTACTTACCTGAGGATATTTTCTGAGAGAGGAAGCAGATTGTTATATACACTAAATACTTATCCAGCACTGTGAACAGCGAAAATCTCTATCACTTTCAATTTAACAAGATAGGAT
>NW_006408626.1:7570682-7571655 GCF_000296735.1 Chrysochloris asiatica
TTAAAAAAAGGAAAAGCACCACATGATCATATCAATTGATGCAGAAAAGGTCTTTGACAAAATGCAACATCCATTCCTGATTAAAAACACTCAACAAAGTAGGAACTGAAGGGAAATTCCTTAACATACTAAGAGCATATATACAAAACCAACATCCAAAATCACTCTCAATGGAGAGAAAACAAAAGCCTTCCCTTTGCAAACAAGAATGGGATACAAGTTGGAAAATGAAAATTCAATCAATCATTGTTATGTGTGATACATATCACTTACATAGCTTGACATAGTAGGCTAAAAGATGGACCCAAAGAAATGTCCAAGACTTTGTCAATGTTACTTTACTTGGAAATCAATGTTACTTTACTTAGAAAAAGAGTCTTTGTGGATGTGGATGTGATCAAATTAAAAAATTGAGCAGAGATCATTCTGGATTATCCACATGCATCCTAAATTCTATTACAAGTGTCATTAGAAAAGAGAGAGAGGAGAAGGAAGTGTGGTGAAGACAAAAGAGAGATTCTACTTATACAGCCATAAACAAGGGACTGCCACCAAATTTCAGAAGAGGAATATAATGATTCCCCTTCAAGAGGCTTGGAGTCCTGGTGTGGCATTTTGGGCTAATGCGTCCATGGCACTTAACAACTTCTAGAGGCTCAGGAGGGAGTGAATGGCTGCCAACACCATAGTTTCAGATTTCTGTGTTCCAGAACTGGGGGAGAATAACAAGCCTGTTCCTTTAGGCCACAATGTTTTTTTATGTTTCATACCAAAGAGATACTGAAATTTTATGGAATAAACAAACAACATCGTTATTATAAAACTTTTAAATTACTTGTACAGATAAACTTAATTTAAAATAATATTAATGAACTAAGTAATATTAATGAACTAAGTAAATAAATGATAGATGCAATTTGACTAATTACCATTTATATCATATTCAAAATATTCAAAATTAGTAATTTAAGAC
>NW_006408626.1:7571755-7579316 GCF_000296735.1 Chrysochloris asiatica
ATATACTATATATATACACACACACATACATACCTTTGGGTATGTACATGCATAATCTGTATTATCATTCTAGGATACCCATTCCAAAATAATACAAAAACACCAAACTCAGTACCATACGATCAATTTCAACTCATAGCAATCCTACATAAATTTTCTTTCTACCATGGAGTAGCTGGTAGGTTTAAAAGGGCAACCTTTGAGTGAATAGCCTAATGTATAACCCACAGTGCCACCAACATCCCCATAATCATCTGTTAAATACATACATGCCACTTCCAATAAACATCAACAACAAATGACTGATGCTTTATCATGGTAAGAGGTTTTATAATACAACATTTCTAAAAAAATTGATTAGCAACATAACAGCTTCTTGATTTATAAGATAGTAAAACAACTACATCAAAGGAAAAAAATCTAAGATAAAAGCATCCTACTGTCTTAGGCTGAGTTCTTTGGAGAAGAATACCAATGAAGCTTATAAATGTATATCAACAAAATGATTCACACAATTGTAAAAGTAGTCAGTCCAAATTCTATGGACTAGATGTCAGTTTGTAAGCTTCTGACTCAAGTAGCTACAGTGTTGATGAACCAAGATTTGCAGGTCAGACAGCAGGCAGGCATGTCTGGCAGGTAATAAGGCAGGTGACTGACACCTACCTATAGGATTATCTAGTAATACTGGCTTAAGTATAAAGAACCAGAGATCAGAAGATGAAAAAATGCAGGAATCAAACCCAGCAGAGATCAAACAAGTTTTGCTTGAATGTCCCATATATTCTAAGCAGGCCACGACACTGAAGAAATTTCCTTCCAACTGATTGGCTGCTCATAGAAGACTTTATCGTAGAGTTAACTGTATCAAATTAGATCTTATCATTGGGAATAACTAAACTCAACTGCCAAGGCACTGAGATTGCTAGCCCAGTCAAGTTGACACAAAACCTTAACTAGCACAACAACTGAAAAGAGTCTAGGGACACTGAAACAAACAAACAAATAAAACTGTGCACACTACTAAGAAGGAAAATAGGGAATATCTAAAAGAGTGATGGTCATTGAGTGTTGTCGGTGTTAGGTGCCACTGAACCAGTTCAGACTCATAGCAACTTTATTCACAACATAAAGAAACACTTCCCTGTCCTGTGCCAGCCTCAAAATCATTGTTATGCTTGAGCCCAATGCTACTGACACAGTGACAGTCTACCTTGTTGGGGTCTCCCTCTATTTTGATGACCCACATTACCAAGCATGATGTTTTACTCTGAAGCATGAGAGATGAAGTCTGGCCATTTTGACTTCAAAAGAACATTCTGGTTATATTTCTTTCAACACAGATTTATTTGTTCTTCTGGCAGTCCATGAATACTTTTAATCCTAACACCATAACTCAAATGCATCAATTCTTCTACAGTCCACTTTATTCATTATCTAACTTTCACATGCATATGAGGCTATTGAAAATGCCATGGCTTGGGTCAGGCACACCTTAGTACTCAAACTGACATATTTTCTCTTGAACATTCTAAAGAGGTCTTGTGCAATTCTGCTTAATGAAATAGGTCATTTGATTTCTTGACTGCTGCTTCCCTGAGTGTTAATAGTAGATTGAAGCAAAAGGACATCTTTGACAACTTTGATTTTAAACCATTCAGTGTCCTCCTGTTTTGTTTGAATGACTGCCTCCTGGTCTATGTACAGGTTCTTCATGAGCACAATTTATGAGTTTTGGAATACTCATTCTCCTCAATGTTGTCCATAGCTTGTCATGAATCACAGAATCAAAGGAATTTGCATAGTCAATAATGGTAAATGTCTTTTTGCTATTCTCTGCTTTCAGCCAAGATTCATCTGAGGTCAGAAATGATATCTCTCATTCCACACACTTTTCCGAATGTCACGTCAACTTCTGGCAGTTCACTGTCAATGTATTGTTGCAACTGTTTTATAAATACCTTGAGCAAAGTTTTGCTTGTATGTGATACCAATGATATTGTCTGATTTTCCCATTCCGTTGGGTCGCCTCTCTTTGTAGTGGGCACAAATATCTTCCAAATTTCTTGGCGCAGATGAGTGAGTGCTTCCAGTGTTTAAATTTTTTCACATTGTATTCTATCAATTACCAGAGTCTACTTCTTTGTCAATGCCTTTAGTACACCTTGGACTTCTTACTTTTTAGTACCATTGGCTCTTGATCATACGCTATCTCTTGAAATGTTGGAACATCAGCTATTTCTTTTTGTATAGTGAATTTCTGTGTTCCTTCAATCTTTTTTTGATGTTACCTGCATCATTCAATATTTTGCCCATAGAATGAAGCAGTATTGCAAGTTGAGGCTTCAATGCTTTCTTCATTTATCTCAGTTGATCATTTATCTCAGTTGATTGAGAAATGATGAGCATGTTCTTCCATTTTGATTTTCTAACTCCAGTTCTTTGCACATTTCATTATAATACTTAATTTTGTCTTTTAGGGCTACCCTTAGGAATTTTATGTTCAACTCTTTTACCTCCTCATTGCATCATTTGCTTTAGCATTTCTGTGCTGGAGAGAAGTTTCAATGTCTCTTCTGATAATTCATCTTGGTCATTTCCTTCTTTTTTGTCTTCTTAGTGACCTTTAGCTTTCTTCCTGCATGATGTTCTTGATGAGCTGTCATCCCACAGCTCTTCTTATCTTCATCCATCAGCATCTAATGCATCAAATGTGTTCATGGGATTGTTACTAAATTCAGGAGGGATATCTTCAAGGTCATACTTTGGCTCTTGTGAACTTGATTTCTTTAGCTTCAGCCTGAACTTGCATATGAGTAATTAATAATCTGTGCCAGAATCTGCACCATGGCTTACTTTGCTGGCATTCAAAATATTAGTGGCATAGCTTCCACCATCACAGCAACACAAAAATCACCATAGTACAACAAATTGACAGACAAGTAGTAAATGAAGATAGGTGGTTTCTAAAAGAGCTATGGTCAACACCTATAGAGAAGTCCAATAGAAAAGGTAATATCTCTTTTATTAACTCCTCATTCTAATGGCAGTCATTGTTCATGAAGTGGACAACAGGATTAGATTTTGGTGTAGGGGACAGTAGAAGACAAAATAATAAAATTTAAAACTAGTATTAACAGTTGCTGTGGAGTCTATTCGTAGTCAAGGCAACCACAAAATAAAACTATGCTCCACAGTATTTTTATAAGGATGACATTTAGGATGCCAATAAGAAAACCTTTATTTCTAGGTGTCTCCGGGGGAACTCAAAAAATCAAGCTTTTGGCTAGTATCCAAGTGTCTAACTGTGCTAACTGGGGACTCCAAAATAATAAATGCTATTGTTGTTAAGTGCCATTGAGCTAGTCCCAACTCATAGTGACACTGTGTAGGTTTTCCAAGGAGCAGCTGGGGGTTTTAACCGTGACTTTTCATTAAACAGTCTGGTGCTTATCCTACAATGCCACACCACGACTCCAAAATAATAATAAGGTGACACAAAACAAATGACAGCAAGGAATGTGGTCTTCTGAAAAGTGCTTGAGTAAGACAGTGCAGAAAAGTTAAGAAGAGAGTGTTTGATTTGTTTTAAGACAGACTTGGGGGAATATATATTAAAACAGAAAGTAAAAATAACGGCACTCACCAAGCCTAGTTGTGAATGTATTGATGCAGAGAGTCTGAGGGTTTATGAAAATTAATGGAGCAAGACCAAGAAGTAGGAGAAGGATCAAGAACAAAATTAGTTTTAGAAAGGTCACTTTTTCTTTTGTCATTTCCGAAGGGAGGAAGAAAAGCATACATATAGTAAAAAAAAATTTTAGTATGAGCAAAAGAATTGGAGACAAAAATGCTGACTCATTTAACATACATACAATTATCACTCAATTTTAGCATTCCATTATCATTATTCACTAAAATTAGATCTGTGGTCCTGCCTAGCCACTGTTACAACTCTTTTGTTAAGGGACCTACATGATACCAACACATAGCACATAGCGGGAACTAAATGCATTTTCTTTTTAATTTCTATTTCTCAGTTGATCTTTGTGGAATATAGGGAGTTTAGTTTATGTAATTATTTCTGGAAAGATGTATATTTGTTTCCTATGGTTGCCATGACAAATATCACAAACTGGGTGACATACAAAGGACAGAAATTTGTTTTCTTACAGTTTTGAGGGCTGGATGTCCAAACCAGCGTGCTAGCTTGACTATGCACCCTCTGAAGCTCCAGGAGCAAGTTCTGGTAGCCCCAGTCATCCCTTGGCACTCCTCCTTCTATCTCTCTCTATTTTTCTTCTCAATTTTAAGGACATGTCTCAATTTGAGTAGAACCCACATTGCTTTAATAAGAACTAATAGTAACTGATAACATCTTCAAAGACTCAAAGAGTGCCACAGTCTGTGCCAGGGTTTCAAACTTAAATGTATCTTTTGGGAGAACACAAATTTATAATAGGTTGCTCAAAGCAATTTGATCCATGTTTGCATACTTAGATATATTCTGGATAATGTTGTGTTGTTGTACTTAACTGACAACGAGTGGACTGGTGAGCTTGAACCACCGACCAGTGGTTCAGACTTTACAGTCCAGCACATTAACTAATAACACCACAGGATGATAGGTGTTTCTAAGTGGCAGAAGAATGTAAAAGAACCTACCACAAATTATTGGAAGCTAAAGTATTTTATTTTTGTATCAAGTATAATGCCTAAGATAAAATAAGCACATAAATGTATGCTTAATTAATGAATTAAGGAAGCAAATAGCAAGTTTGTATCATTGTATCATTGAGATGCTAGAGAAATCAAATTGGATTAATAATCTTTGAAGATTATTTTTATTAACTAGGAATTTATTCAAAATTTTTCTTCTAGCCAATAAATTTCTGAAACCTTTCAGTCTAGTAAACATCACCGAAATGCTAATTTACATTGAACTAAGAAATTCTAAGAATGTGGGGTATTTGCATTGTTTTGCTTATCACCTCATACACTCCTATGGACTAAAATACTATTTTTTTTTCCCATAAATTTTCCTCATTCTATATTTCCTACTCAATATCATACTCAATATCATATACCAACAATATTAACAGCATGATTAGAACAGGGAAAATCTTCTGAAATAAAGGCCTCACTACTCTGATTGCATCTTGGAAATTTTATAGATCAAAGACACTCTTTTTGAGTCAATTCATCTGTAAGAAAATATGTGAGATCTTAGCGAACATATAGAGCAGCAATGTAGGATTAAAATGTGAATTACAAATCTAAGTTAAAATTGCTAGCCATATTATAAAAGTTAAAATTAATATTTTATACTTAAAACATTACAATTACAACATAGTGTCGTTAGGTGCCTTTGAATTGGTTCTGACTCACAGCCAACTTATGCACAACAGAACAAAACACTGCCCAGTCCTGCACCATCCTCACAATAGTTGTTATGCTTGAGCCCATTGCTGCTACCACTGTCCCAATCCATCACATTGGGGGTCTTCCTCATGTCCACTGACCCTCTACTTTACCAAGCCTGATATCCTTCTCCAGGGACTCCTGATATAAAATGTCCAAAGCTTGAGAGTGAGTCCTTGATTCTAAGGAGCATTCCAACAGTACTTTCCTTCCAACACAGATTTGTTTTTGCTGTACTTTTTCCCCAACAACATATCCCAAATGCATCAACTCTTCTATAGTCTTTCTTATTCACTGTATAACTTTCATATATCTATGAGGCTACTGAAAATACTATAGCTTGGGTCATGTACTCCTTAGTCTTTGAACTGACATCTTTGTTCTTCAACACTTTAAAGTGGTCTTGTGCAGCAGTTTTGCCTATGCAGTGCATCATTTGATTTCTTAACCACTGCTTCCATAAGTGTTTATAGTGGCCCAAACAAAATAAAGTCTGTGGCAACTTCAATATTTTAATGATGATTTTAAGTCTTTGATTTTTAACAAACAAGCTTGGATCATCTGCATATCTAAGGAGGTTAATGAGTCTTCCTCCAATCCATATGCCATATTCTTCTTCATATAATCCGATGTCTCAGAATATTTGTTCAGCATACACATTGAATATGTATGGTGAAAGAATATAATGATGCCACGTACTTTTCCTGATTCTAAACCATTTCAGTATCCCCTTGTTCTAGTCAAACAATTGTCTCTTGGCCTATGTAGAGGTTACTCATGTACATGATTAAGTGCTCTAGAATACTCATTTTTCACACATTTACCCACAGTGTCATTATTCACACAGTAAAATGCCTTTGGATAGAGTGCAGGGATAAATGGCAGATTAAGGAGAAATGCGGTGCAGACCTCTGCCAGCAGTAACACAGAATACTGGATGATTCAGATTCAGGGGACAGTCCCACAACTATGAACTACATATAAAGGAATATTTAGAAAATTCAAAGGCTTATGAAGCCAGTAGAATTCATAGCAGAAGCAAGAAACATACCATTTTGGGCATAATGGAGCAGGTGGAGGATTGCTCCCACAGAAGGGGAGTTCCACAGAGAGACTAAGGAAGGAATCAGGAAAGTGCTACAGGAACAATCAAATAAGATAGATACAGCATTGGAAACAATTTAAAACCTGCCAAAAGAGGTCCAAATGATGAATAGTAAAATATCAGAAATGGACAATAAATACACTAAAAGGGCAAAGGAGTAGAACTGAATAGATAGAAGCCAGAACCAGCAAGCTGGAAGACAAATCACTCAATACTGCTAATATAGAAGAACAAGCAGAAAAAAGGAATAAAAAAATCTGAAGAAAGTCTAAGATTCATGTAGGACAACATACAGAGGAATAACATAAGAATTATTGGTATTCAGAAACAGAAGCAGCACACAAATCCACAGAGGAGATTGTTGAAGAGCTGTTAGAAGAAAATTTCCCTGACATTCTGAAAAAAATGATAAGAATTCAAAAAGTTAAATGTACCCCAAGAAGGATAGACCCCAAAGGAAAATCACCAAGGCATATCCTAATCAAGCCCTCCAAAATCAAAGATAAGGACAGAATCATGAAAGCGGCTACGGAAAAGGGAAGTGTTACATACAAAGGCAAGCAAGTCAGATTAATCTGGGATCTCTCAGTAGAATCCATTCAGTCAAAAAGGCAATGGGTTGACATATATAAAACCCTGAAAGAGGAAAAAAAAAAACAAACCAGTTAATCAAATAAAAACATTCCAGGATAAACAGAAGCTAAGGGATTGTTCCAAAGCCAACTCAGCACTTCAAAGCATTCTAGAGGGAGTTCTTTGGAATGAGAACCAACAAGAACAGACAACAACCAGAGATTGACATATGTGGCAGCACCACCCAGAATTCAATCAACAAATGGAAGAATCTAGGACAGAACAAAATTCTAAGAATGAATTCATAGGATCTGGCAGGTTAGTTTAAGATAAAAACAATTACAATGTGAAAGAAGGTACTAAGTATGAACTGGGAAAATTGGAAGTTGTCAAAAATAAAATGGAGCATTAATGAGCTGAAATGGACTGGTATTGTCCATTTTGAATCTGTCAACCACATGG
>NW_006408626.1:7584252-7593903 GCF_000296735.1 Chrysochloris asiatica
TTATACCTAAAATAGAATCATGAAAGACCTTATCAACTCCAGAAATAATTCCAGAAAAGTGCTTAAGTACATTTAAAAATGCTAATTCTTATTTTCAGTGTTCAGAATGATTTTCAATTAATCTATATGAAATTTTGTTTGAGGAAAATTGACACTACCCATCAGCTTTTTCTATTCTATGTTTTTTTTTTGCTTCAAATTTGTGTTGTATCATAGTTAATAAAAAAGAGAGAAATATTGAAGTAAAGGAGAAATAGAAAAACCAGCAAGGAGGACATTTAACATTTGCTATATTACTTTCTTTCTTTTAAAACTCTGACAAGCTATATTTTACTGGCTTTTGAAGAATACTGTATAATATTAAACTGAGTTAACATATCTTCATAACTCTCTGGTAGACCATGTATATAACCTTTGATTAGAAAATGAGACCTAAGACTAGCAATTTAAAAAAAAAAAAAAAATGGAGACACTTTAACTGGCACATTTGAAGGGTGTTCTTTCCAAAAATACTTGGCCATATTTCCTCCCATTTCACACTATTGCATAAAGAGCCGATTACTATTTGCATGTAATTATTTCTGGATGTGATAGGAAGGAAAGGTGAATTTTCAGTCTACAAGATTAGCTAAATATAATCAGACAGATACAATCGGAATTTCTTCCCAAGATTATTTAGCTATTTAAAATGCTAAACAAAAATAATCTTATGCTAAACAAAAATAATCTTATGTTGTCAGTCACATTATTTAAGCTCATTATCAGCAGAATCTCTAATAGAAAACAGCCAAATACATCTAGCTATAGTGTAGTTATTAGAAAAATAAGCTTTAGTTTTTCTTGATCCATCACTAAGTTCTATGATTTCTAGCTTCAAAATGTTGAAATTCACCTTCTCTCCATTATCGAGATATGGTATGTCAATACAATCTCTTTCCTAGAATATTAAAAGAACACTAAAATTCTAATCTCTTTATTTCTCCCATTACTTCTATAATTCCCTCACCACATAATAGTCAGATTCATATATATGTAGGCCGATACATAGATAAAATTATGCTACCTTCCGACTAAAATCAGACTTCAAATGCACTGAAAATAATATCCAATCCCTCTCCATGACCTCTACGCCCTTTTCAAGTCTCCATTTTCGTTCCAAGTTGCTCTCTTCTAATTATATTCACTATTAAAAAATGCATTGTATTCCCAGAGCCTGGAATAATTCATGTATATGGTAGAAATGAAATATTTCCTGAATTAATAAATGTAATGTATTAGGAGATAGAAGCCCTAAACAAAATATTATATCAATTAACTGAGATGTCCCAAAAAACTATGATCCCCAACTTCCTAACCAAATCCCATGAGGTCTTTGGTTGTACATAAGCAGCTTCAGTAACTGCTCTGGTTTTGTTGTAAATGTATCTATCACCCAACATTCACCAATTTTCAATATTTTATAGGTACAACTTATTGACGTTAATTACATTAAAATGACTTTGCACGCCTTATTATTAACCAATGTGATTTTTTCCATTACTACAAAGTATAACTCAGTGCTCCATAACAATTCCTCCTTTTCTACTCTTTCCTAGCCCACAGCACTACTAATAAACTTAGGCATCTATATATTGCCTGCTTTTGTCTTTTTATATAAGTAAGGTCATACATATTTGTCTTTTCATGTTTGAATTATTTGTTTGAATTATTTAACACAGATATCTTCAAGTTCCATTCATGTTGTAGCATCTATCAAGCTTTTTCCTTCTCCTTGCTAAATAATATCCCATTTTATGAATGTACCTGATTTTGCTTACTTATTCATTCTTGATAGGTACGTAGGTTACATTCACCTTTTACTATTGAGAATAAAGAACACTGATGTGCATAGGGCTGTTTATATTTCAAGTACCTTGGTTATATTCCTAGCAATGGAATTGCTGGATAGGGTATACGATGATTCTATTTTTAGCATTTTGAGGAACCATTTGCAGTTGGCCATAAAGCAAATGGTCTCTATTTACCTGGAGTAACAGACAAACTAGGAAAGTTAGTAATAAGAGAAGGAAATGGAATGTATAACACTTTGTCGCCAAGAACAATCGCCTCTTTTGCTGTGAGGCCAGACCTGATAGTGCCCGACTGTCACTATTGAACATATTGATCATTGACTCTGAGGAAGAATCCTGATCAAAATGGGTAGAATAGAATGGAAAATTATCATAGAATTTTTTGAGACATTGAAGATGAATAAATACCCCCAACTGTGATACTCCTTAAACCAAAAATATGCCCTGAATTATTCTTCAAAGCAAATGATAGTTTAGCTCAACTAGGAAGGAATATCTGTCATGAGCATTGTGCTTCTGAAAGGACTCTCCAATGAATATGCAGTCCTGTAACATTATCACTGGACTACTAAAGTTGAAATCCACCAGTTTCTCCTTGGAAACCCTATAGAGGGTCCCTTTGCATTAGAAACAATGTGACAGCAGTGAACAACAATCTGCTGTATAGGATCATGTGACAAAAGCAACTTAAAAGATTAGGTTGGTGGGGGTAACAATTCAGAAAAGAAGAGTGAGAGTGGTTATATAGTTTTAAGAATGTAATCATTATCTCTGAATTGTGCATGTAGAAATTGTTAAATTGGTACATGTTCTGATGTGTGTATTCTCAACAACAAAAATAATTTTTAAAAAAGATAACAGTGAAATCAGTAATGAACACGTACATACTTTTAAGAAGTGCAATAATTTCTAAATTCAAAGATAAAAACATAACACAATGACAATCATAGACATTATAGGATATTATGATTATAGACATTATATGATATTATGATTATATTAGCCTATAGCTCAGATTGAATGGAAGCAAAGATTAATAACTCTTTTTTTATGGGACAAAAATATATTCTACTCACTTTAAAATTAAAAAAAAAAATATTTTCTCCTCACACTTCTCCTGTCTTTGAAGCCAGTACAAGAATGTTTAAACCCGACAGTCTTGAGAGTAGCAATGCAAACAGCCAAAATGCACACTATTGGATAGAACTTGAAAGACATGGATAGAACTTGAAGACCTTGTGCTAAATTAAATAAATCAGTAACAAAAGGGCAACAATTACATGATCCTATTTCAATTAAATATATAGACTAAGCAAATATACTTTGTTGTAAAGTGCTTCTAAGTTCGTTCCAACTCATGGCAACCCTGTATAGGTTTTGCCAGGAACAGCTAGCTGGTGAGTTTGAACTGCTGACCTTGTGGTTCAAACCGACCTTGTGATTCAGCACATTACCCTGCTGTGCCATACCAGCAAATGCACAGAGACCAACATTTATTAGTGGTTATCAGGAAGAGCTTTAGTAGCATAGTGGTTACGAATCGGGCTGCAAACCACAAGATCAGCAAGAGAAAGATGAGGCTTTCTGCTCCCATAAAGATTTCCAACCTCGGAAGCCCTGTACAGGGTCACTATGAGTCGGACTCGACTCCACAGCACATAACAACAACAACAACAACAACAACAACAGGATGAGTAGGAAGGAGAAGAGGCAGAACTATTGTTTAAGAAACAGTTTCTGTTTAGGACGATAGAAAATTTGGCAGAGAATATGGATAACAGTTGCATAATGTGATTGATGTAATTGATACTACTAAATTGTATATCTGAATAGGGGTGAACTGGCAAATGTTACTTGCAGCAATTGAAAAATAGTGGTCATATATTTTGTTAAGAAATCAAATGTAGAATTACTAGAACCAGAGCAAGAGTGTTTTGTAATTACCAGAGGGTTAGGAGATGCAACACTGCAAATGTGGAACAAATGAAACTTAAGGTCCTATAAAAATTGAACTTATGCGATATTTAAAAGAACTAGCAACACAATCTTACCAAATCTATTAGTTCCCTCTCAGCAAATTATGGATCACTGACATGGATTTTTATCATTGGTCTGTTGTTAGCTGCCATCAGTTCAGTACTGACTTCAAATAACCTTACGCACAACAGAAGAAAACTCTGGCCAAACTCACAAAACTGCTGTTATGTTTGAGCTCACTGTTGGTGTCACTGTGTCAATCCATCCTTTTGGGGACCTTCCTCTTTTTTGCTGGCCGTTCACGTTAACAAGCATAATGTCCTCCAGGGTTTGGTCCCTCCTGATAATGTTTCCAAAGTATGAGAGAGAAAATCTTGCCATTCTTGTGTCTAAGGAGTACTCCATGGCACTTTCAATATTCCTAATTTATTGCCCAATTTTCACATGCATATGAGGCAAATGAAAATATCATAGCTTGGGACAGGCATACCCTAATTCTCAAAGCGACATCTTTGCAGCCGATTTGCCTAATGCAATATGTTGAGTTCGTGAATGCTGTTGCCATTACAGTTTGTGGATATAAGGAAAAGGAAGTCTCTGACTTCTTTGATCATTTTCTCCATTTATCATGATGCTATTTATTAGCCATTATTAGTCTTAGTATTTTTAAATGTAGTCTTAATAGTATTTTAAAATGTAGTCTTAATATTATCAAATGCACCATCAAATCACATTTCACCCTCAAACTGACTATGTGTCTGGGCATACACATATGACTATACTTTTTTCCTGACTTTAGATGAATAAAAATTTCAACACTGAATGATACATCTTTTATGGAATCTAAACCATTGTACACACATGAATTTCTGTTTTGATACTAATAAACTGAACCTTAGACTAACTAGCATGATAAACCAATTATTGACGATTGAATTTTTAAAACACAAGGGTTTATGTAATTGTATCTGAATGTTATCTGTCACAGTGGCACCCATTCTTTTTGTTTTAACAAAATAAGTCATTAAAAAATTGACTTGGATTTCAATATATTAATTTAATTCCTCTTAAAATTTGAGGGCTTTCTTTTTTCTACTTTTAGAATTGGGAACTTTATATATACGAAAGGAGTATGTAATTATAAAGCTAATGTGCATGTTTATTCATAAAAGGGTAAAAGGGAATGTATATAATGAACAACATTATAGAGATTTTGTACGTAAGCCAGGTCCTCAACCCTCTTTTGTAAATTATACCTTATGTAGATTATAAAACTGTATTCATACATAGAATCTTTTGTGTAACTGGCCGCTATTAAAAAAATATATTTGAAAAGCATTATGGTAATTCTTAATCACTAGTTATTTTTCCACAGTCTAAGGAAATTGGAGGCATTGCTGAAAGAATTAATGACAAGAGAAACAATAGTGGGATTTTAGCTCCATTCAGACCACCCACTCATAGCTAAGAGAAAAAGTACAACTCAAACAAAGTAGTCATTATCCCAATCAAATACTGAACATGAGGTTCTATTAGTACTTATGTAACTAACTCTAATTAAAACACCATGAAAACTGTATAGTGAGATCACCCTTAGTTTGAAATGTTTTTTGGGGTTTGTCTCTTCAAATACTTAAAATATATACTAAGTATATAGCTTGAAACCTGATCACAGGATATCTGAATGTGTTTTTTAATAGTTCTGTCTAGTGTCACTGCTTACCTAAGAGTAAGCTAGTTTTAACGTCTTTCAAAAGCAAAGTTTTGGGGAGCTTATCTGTTTGAAAGTACTTTTAATGGATTGCTTGCTTTGTTTATTTTTGGTTCTAGGCAGAAGCATCTTGACATTTACATTTCTATTTCTCTGCTTTTAAGGATGCTAACAAAAAAAAATGTCTGGCTTAAAATTGTCCTCTGAACTAACACAAGGCCATTCTAGCTATCTTGAAAAGAACTTCTTATATTCTGGACTAGCCTCTACAATTGCCTATAAGCAAACAGCCATAAACACATTCCACATGTGCACAGGCATGTGTATGTATGTATGTATATATATATATATATATATATATATATATACAAAGTCTCTCATTTTATGAATGAGCTATGTTCCCCAAATTCCTGATTATGGCTATTGCCTGGAGTTCAGGAATTGCCTTTCCAAAGAAGAAATAAAATACATATATTTAGATAACCCACAAAATTCTATTTAACCAAGATCTAGTTTTAAAACTACATATATAAAAACAGAGTAATACTGCAGTATTCACAATATTTCTTTGTTGAAGATACTTTTAGTTTTTGTTTCGAATGATGGCATTCACAGATATTCTCCCTGAGAGTCCTATTTTGACTTTACAGCTGACATTCGGTAAAACCCATATTGACTTCCTTCTGAAGATTAGCTCTGAGTCCAACCAGAGATGGCTTGGGAGAAAGGCTTTGGTGAGCTACTCCTAAATAATACTCTGACACACATGGGTTGCCCTGAGTTGGAACCAACTTGACAACACACATCCCCAAAACTTTCATATCAAAACTGTTGCAATACAAATGCAATGAGTTAATTTCTGATTCTCCTCACCAATGTTACAACACATTCCTTTGGTAAAATTCCCCCATGATCTCACATAATCAGATTTAATAGTGTAGAAATACATATATAGGTAGTCCCTAAGATAGGATGGGTTTCATATCAACAACACTGTTGTAAGCTGGTTCTGATATAAATCAAATACATCATTTCTTTTATTTTTAGTTTTTATAATTATTACTTTTTATTATCTTTATTACTTTGTATTACTATCTTTATAAATCTAATATTCATTTGTCTTTGAGGGTGAGAACCATTATATACAAACTTAAAATATATTTGAGTACATGTTGTTGGTAGGTGCCATCTTATCAGTATCGAACCATAGAGACCTTATGCACAACACAGTGAAACTCTGCCTGGTCATGCGGCAACCTCACAAACATTATTACTCTTGAGTCCATCGCTGCTGTCACTATGCCAATCCATCTCATTAAGGTTCTTCCTCTTTTTCGCTGACCCTCCGCTTTACCAAACATGGTATTGTTCCCTGGTGACCGGTCCCTCCTGACAGTAAAGTATGAGAGAAGTTTGATCATCCTGGCCTCCAAGGAGCATGCTGGCTGCACTTCATCCAACACAGATTGGTTTGTTCTTTGGGAAGTCCATTGTACTTGCAATATTCTTCTTCTCCAATATCATAACCCAAATGCATTCAATTCTTATCTGGTCTTCCATATTCACTGTCCAACTTTTGCATGCATAAGAGTTTAATGAAAATACCTTGGCTTAGGTCAGGCACATCTTATTCCACAAACTGATAGCTTTCTTCTTCAAAACTTTTAAAGAGGTCTTGTGCAGCAGATTTGCCTAATGCAGTATGTCATTTGATTTCTTGACCACTGCTTCCAGTACTGTTGACGGTTGATCCACACAAAATGAAGTCTGACAACTTCAATGTTTTCTCCATTTAAATGGATGTTGTTTAATGGTCCAATAGTGAGGATTTTTGTTTTCTTTACACTGATATGCAACCCACACCAAAGAATATGGTTTTTGATCTTCATCACTATCACTAAGTATTCTAAGTCCTCTTCACGTTCAGCAAATAAGGCTATATCATCTGCATATTGCAGGTTATAAATGAACCTTCCTCCAATCCTAATGCCACATTTTTCTTCATATAAACCCGTTTGTCAAAGTATTTGTTCAGCATACAAATTGAATAAATATGGTGAAAGGATACAACCCTGGTGCACACCTTTCCTAATTTTAAACCATTCAGTGTTCCCTCATTCTGTTCAAACAACTACCTTCTGGTCTATGAACTGGTTCCTCATAAGCACAATTAAGTGTTCCAGAGGACTCATTCTTTGCAATGTTGCCCATATATATATATATAATCTAATACATGATTTTGAGGTCCTGTTGATATATCTTGTACTTGTATTAATAGGTTCAATAGTTCAACAGGTTAACATTAAATTGTGTCAGTGGTAGTGGTAGTGGTGGTGTGCTGTGTAGTTGGTTCCAACTCAAAGCAACCCTGTATCAGGTTTATGAGACTGTAAAACTTTATGGAGCAGAAAGCGTCATCTTTCTCTTCTGGAGTGGCTGAAAGATCTGAACTGCTGACCTTGTGGTTTGTAGCCCAACTTGTAACGCACTATGTTACCAGGGCACCTTGTGTTAATAGGGTTGACTTTTTAACAACAGGGCTCCTGACATGGCACTGTAGGATAAACAATGGATCACAAAATCAGTTTGAACCACAAGATTGGCAGTTCACACCCACCAGCTGGCTCCTTAGTAACCCTATACAGGGTTGTTATGAATCAAAATGACTGGACAGCACTTAACATAAACAACATTTTTCAGTAGAGTAATTTTGAAGTCACAAAGTTTTCGGTTTCTACACTAAAAGTTTAAAATCAAAGATCTTTCTAGGTATGTGCAGTTTATTTTGGTTATTTCAAATAAACAAGTTGGCAATAAATAATGCTTTCCCATTGTTAAGCTGATGCAGGCTGGTATATGGGTGTTAGAAGAAAGAAGCTATGGAGAAAGCACAGCTTAAGAAACTGACGCCCTGAAGCACTGCAAAAATTTATGATAAGGCCAGGAATTTTGCTGAGATTTGCTAAAACAGCTAGAAAGAATGCATATTCAGACGACATTAAATTTTAAGCAAAAAATGTTTGGTGCCAAAATCTAAGAGGAAGTTCAATCATTTAAGCTTAAACCTGTATGACAATCTGCCCCAGAAAGACTATAATGCTTACAGCAGTGTTTTCTGAACACCTAAAGAAATAGTTTGAGAGTTCTTATTAGAGAAGCTTTGTTATTTACAAAACTCAGATTTATTTAGGAAGAAATGCTATTTAAATCTTTTACTCATACTTTTTAATTGGATATTTAATTCAATTTTCCCCGACCTTTTTGTCAAATACAAATGATTTTGTATTTGACATGGTCATTTCCTCAATTACTAGGCAATTTCTATTGCTGTTGTTAGGTGCCATCAAGTTGGTACCAACTCATAATGACCCTATGAACAACGGAGTGAAACACTGCCTGGTCCTGACCCAACCTCACAATTGTTGCCACACTTGAGCCCATTGATGCTGACAATTTTGCCAGTCCAGCTCGTTGGGGTCTTCCTCTTTTTTTCTGACCCTCCACCTTACCAAACATGATATCCTTCTCCAGCAACTAGTTCCTCCTGACAATATGTCTGAAATTTGAGAGATAAAGTTTGGCCATCCTGGCCTCCAAGGAACACTCTGGCTGCACTTCTTCCAACACAGATCTGTTTGTTCTTTTGGCAGCCCACGGCACTTTCAATATTCTCCTCTAACACCATAACTCAAAAGCATCAATTCTTCTAGGGGATTCCTTATTCAGCTAAGCAATTAATTGGTGCTTATTAAGGGAAAGGAGTCCTGGTGTGGCACTGCAGGATAATGCGCTAGAAAATAAGGTCAGTTTGAACCTTAAGGTTGGCATTTTAAACCCACCAGCCACTCTTTGCAGAACCCTACAGAGGGTTGCCTTGGCTCAGAACCAAGGCACTTGATGGCACTTAACAACAACATTAAGGGAAACCACATTTATAGAAAAGGATTTTTTTTAATTTTTTTTATTTCAACACAGTGATCCTAGGGAAAGAGAACTGATTCACTGACTGTTTCAATATTTCTGTTTTGGTTGAAAGAATTATGATATGGAGACAAAATATTGAAAGTGAGGATATTATCAAGTTGAAATAATAATTGTTAAAATTATTAATTC
>NW_006408626.1:7594477-7596166 GCF_000296735.1 Chrysochloris asiatica
ACAGATCTATTGGTTCTTTTGGCAGCCCATGGCACTTTCAATATTCTCCTCCAACACTATATTGATGTACTTAGGACATATTAGGAAGCATAAGTTCTTGAAGAAGACATTCATTCTTGGTAAAGTGAGGGTTCAATGAAAAAGAAGCCCCTCATGAAAGTACCATGGACTGCTAAAAGAACAAAATAGATCTTTGTTGGAAGAAGTACAGCAAGACTGTTCTTTAGAAACCAGGATGGCCAGACTTCATCTCTCATGCTTCGGACATATTGTCAAGAGGGGCCAGTCAATGGAGAATGGTATCATGTGTTTTAAGTGGAGGACTGGAGAAAAAGAGGAAGATCCCCAATGAGATGGATTGGCACCGTGGCAGCAGCAATGGGCTCAAACGTTGCAACAATTGAGAGGTTAGCCAAAGACTGAGCAATGTTTCATTCTGTTGTGCATAGGGTTGCTATGAGTCAATATCAACTTGATGGCACCTAATAACAACAACAACATGAATTCAAATACATGTAAGTTTGTATATAACAACAATCTCAATGAGGAAGATTGACAACAACACTGGGCTCAAACATAACTATGTCTAGATGCCTCAGGCTAAGGCAGTGTTTTGTTCTGTTTTACATAGGGTCACTATGAGTTAAAACTAATTTAGTGGCATTTAACTACAACAACAACACTAATAACCATGTGACATGTTCTATTTTAGTGATGAGAATCTGAGGCTCAGACATCCTAATTAGCTGGTTAAAGGTCATCCAAGTAACAAAATATTTATTTTACTCAAACTTTTCTCTGCTTTTATAATTCCTGAGTATATTATTTACTGTATGTAAACAACATCATCATTTTATATATACATAATTTTTGACAATGAAAAACTGAGATCATGGTAGTATAATATGACACTTAAAGTGTATTCTTATGGAGACGCATACGTTTACCACATAAGACTACTTACTCTGCCTTTGCCTACTCTGTTGATGTTATTGTATGTCACTGAATCAATTCCTACTCATAGTGACCCCATTTGAGAGAACAGAACTGCCCCAGAGAGTTTCTTAGTCTATCATCTTTACAGAACAGATCAAGAGGTCTTTCGTCCACACAGCCACTGTTTGGTTTAACCTTTCAGTTTGCAGCCAAAAGCCTAATTTCTTAGACTTCAAAGCTTTCTTTTGCCTACTCTAAAGAGTTAGAATCTAACAATAAAATAAAGATACCAAGAGAGCCCATCGCCAGACATACGCAAGTATCTAGAAAGAAGCATTGGAGTCATATTCAGTAATAAGCAAACGTAAAGATTCAGAATTCTTAAAAAGTCAAACTCCACACTGTTGTGTTTTAATAGTATTAACATTTTTAGGATGCTTTTTAGTTTTCAACATATTTTTATGGTATATAATCACAAACATTGCTCTTCTGCTCCTCATTGCTTGTTAAACTCAGTACTTCTGTAGCACATTGCTGTTTTCTCACTATGTAATCAGTCTATCCTTGTGCTCACCTCCATTCCTCTTACTCAGGATTAGAAGACTTTCTCTTGATTTTAGATATTGTTAGGATCAATTCACTTAGAGTTCAAAGAACCTTTAGAAACTGTCTGTATCAATGTTGTTGTTGTTAAGTGCCATCAAATCAGTTCCAACTCATAGTGACCCCATATAGGGTTTCAAAGGCTTTAAA
>NW_006408626.1:7596481-7602669 GCF_000296735.1 Chrysochloris asiatica
GAACCGACTCAACGACACTTAACAAGAACAACAACTCAGTCCTGATGTTCATCAGTCTTATTCCTTATCAACATGTTTATCATGCCTTCCCTTTGTTCTTCACTACCGACATCAACATGACAAATAATGTTCTCATCTCTGCATGTCTTCCTTACACAAATAGTCTTCCTGAAGGCTTTGTTTTCTCCTCTCTCGTGCACCTTACACCTAGAATTCTGGCAAAATGTTCTCCAACATGAATTTCTACATGGCTTCTCTTCTCTTATATGAAGAATGAAGCTCAATTCTTTTCACGAAGCATTTGAAAGAATGTGGCATTGGATTGCTAACCACAACATCAGCAGTTTAAACCTCAGAAACCTTATATAGGGTTACTATGAGTAGGAACCAACTTGATGGCACTTAACATCATCAACAGTAATAACATCTAATTACTACCTACGATTTCATAATTACAAATCCAATAGTGCACTACTCAATTTCCACCACCTTGGACACCAAATACAACTTTTCCTTTGTGTTCTCGCTTCATGCTATATTTCTCTCTTGGTGGTGTTCCCTAGTTTTATAAGTGTCATATCATTCTCTCAAGCCCCAGATATATCTATCTCTTTCCTAGTAAAGTCTTTTCCTGACTCTCACAAGATAATAAATTCTCTTCACTAAACCCCAACAGCACTTATTGATTTCCATTTACTGTACCATTTACATAAGTATTCTGCATCTTTATTTGATTTATGACATATATTTTGCCTTTTGAATTAGATTAAGCCCCTTGAAGGCAGGGGTCTTGAACTGCCAGTTCCCAGCAGTATGCTAGCACAGTGCAATGCTCAATGATGATTTATTTATGAGAACAAGAGTCAGCTTTAGTTATAACTTTATAGGATGCAAAAATCTTTGAATCTTCTGATGCCAAATTATGTGCAAAATTATTCTGCATAGTCTAAAAACTAATATATTTCCATGTCTAGTGATGTGTTCATTGAGTCAGTATCTCTTTGGACATCATCCAAATTTAAAATACAATATTTGGCTTTATATAGCAAACTTCTGTCAACACCTTTCTTAAGTAGCAAATAACTTTTGACTTCATCTTTGTATTTTTGAAGAGAACTTTTATAAAACCATAGAGTTGGAGAAAGACATTGTTATGGGAATAACAATTATCTCTAAATTAATTTAACATGATAAAATATTAACTTTGTTTATCAAATGTTCCATATAGTTATATAATCAGTCCCATTTTCAATTTTCTTATACACATCATCCTATAACACCAAACATTTTAGTTTGAACATTTCTTTCCTACAAAAGGATGAGCTTCCAAGTAGTGAGTAGAATGTTTTCACTTTAAAAAATTCAGAAATACGATCTACCAAGTAATAACAAGAAGTAAATATTAAAAATTATTTGTATATCTCTCAGAAATGAATATAAATCCATGACAATCCTTGAATAAAGAGTAATTGTACATATCAAAATGAAGATATTTATTTATACTGTTTAGCTTATAAAAAGGTAAGTCAACAAGTATTGCAACAAAACCATGGAAACCTTTGTTAAACTAAATATCCTCCAACTAGGTTTTTACAATTTGCACTATTTCCATCTTTCTAATCTTTTCCCAAAGAAATCTGTGCTCTGATTTACACCACATCAAAGTCGCAATTTTGGTATCCTTGAGGGACTCAAATCATGTTCCTTTAAAATATTCTTTGGATTTGAGGAAGAAAAAGAAGACCAAAGAGCTCAGAGCTAAGAACTAAGATGTAGTAATATCCAATGAAATTCTTGTGAGTTAGTATTGTTGTACTGTGGTGGCTTGCAAGTTGCTGTGTTATTGGAAGATATATGGCAGATATTTGAAATACCAGCAGAGTCACTCACAGTGGACAGGTTTCATCTGATCATCCAGACAAAGTCTGGCCATCCTGGCTTTCTTTAGAAGAAGAAGAAGAGAAGAAAAGGAAGATTCCCAACAAGATGGATTGGCACAGTGACAACAGCAATGGGCTCAAATGTAGCAACTATTGTGAGGTTAGCCAAGACTGAGCAATAGGGTTGCTATGTGTCTATGAGTCAGTATCAATTCAATGGCACCTAATAACAACATCATGAATTCAAATACATGGAAGTTTGTATATCTACAATCTCAGTGAGGAAGATTGACTACAGAATTGGCCAGACTAGGAAGGAAAGAGACTATTTAGAATATTTAGCCACTAAAAACCTTATGAATAACAGGGGAACACTGTCAGATAGTACCAGAATATTGAATACTGAAACATGAAGAAGAACACTGGAATATTGTAAGATATAGTGCCACAAGTTGAGTCCCTCAAGTTGGATGGAACTCAAAAATGAAACTGGGAATGAGCTGCCTCCTCAAAATAGTTGATGAAGTGAATAGAGCCCTGGGACCCTTCATTTGCTGATGGGGCACAATTAAAAATGAAGAGAAACAACTGTAAACATCCATTAAAAATCAGAATAAGGAATGTACAAGGTATGACTCCAGGAAAATCAGAAATTGTCAAAAATGGAACACAGAAACATGGATAATTCTAGGCATTACTGAGCTGTAATGAATGGCCTCTTTGAATCTGACAATCATATGGTTTACTATGCAGGGAATGAAAAATTGAAGATGAATGTTCTTGCATTCATCATTAAAAAGAACACATCAAGAACTGTCATGAAGTATAGCACTGTCTAGCACTGTCTTTGATAAGATAATGCCACTGCTATTCAAATTTATGCACCAACCATTGAAGCACACCAAAATGATGTTTATCTATATTTTATTGACTATGCAAAGGCTTTCTATTGTGTGGATAATGACAAGCTATGGAAAACATTGCAAAGAATGAGTATTTTGGAACATTTAATTGTGCTTATGAGGAATCTGCACATAGACCAGGAGGCAGTTGTTTGAGCAGAACAAGGGGACACTGAATGGTTTATAATTAGGAAAGGTGTGCACCAGGATTGTATCCTTTCACCATATTTATTCAGTTTTTATGCTGAGCAAAGAACCTGAGAAGCTGGGTTATATGAAGAAAAACGTGGCATTAAGATTGGAGGAAGGCTCATTCAAAATTTGTGATATGCAGATGATTCAACCTTACTTGTTGAAAGTAAAGAGGACTTAAAATGTTTAGTAATGAAGATCAAAAACCACTATCTTTGGTTGGGTTACATTTCAGTGTAAAAGTACAACTTTTCTGTTTTAAAGTACAACATTGTCTGTGACAATATCCACATGCCTACAAGGAAGACCAAAGATTAATTAAAGAGCACAGCCTTCGTTATGGATTACATCTCAATGTAAAGAAGACAAAAATCCTCACCACTGGACCAATGGACTTCATTCTTCTTGGATCAACTATCAACACTCATGGAAGCAGCAGTCAAGACATCAAATGATGTATTTCATTAGATAAATCTGCGCAAGACCTTTTTAAAGTTTTATAGAGCAAAGATGTCAGCTTGAACACTAAGGTGCACCTGACCAAAGCCATGGCATTTTCAATAACCTCATATGCATGCAAAAGCTGGACAGTGAATAAGGAATATCATAGAAGAATTGATGCTTTTGAGTTATGGTGTTGGAGGACAATATTGAAAGTGCCATGGGCTGCTAAAAGAACCAATAGATCCACATTGGAAGAAGTGCATCTTGGAGACCAAGATGGCCAAACTTCGTGTCTCATACTTTGGACATATTGTCAGGAAGGACTAGTTTCTGGAGAAGGATATCATGTTTGGTAAGGTGGAGGGTCAGAGAAAAAGAGGAAGACCCTCAGCGAGATGGATTGGACGAGTGGCAGCATTGACGGACTCAAGCATGGCAACAGTAGTGAGGTTAGCCCAGGTTCGGGCAGTGTTTCATTCTGCTTTGCATAAGGTTACTATGGGTTGGTACTGACTCAATAGCACCTAACAACAACAAGGAAGACCAGTTAATAGCAGTATTATTCAAATTTAAACACCAAACACTAAAGCCAGTTAAGATGAAATTGAAGAATTCTACCAACTTCTTCAGTCTCAAATTGATTAAACATGCATTCAAGCTGTATTGATAATTATTGTTCATTGGAATGCAAAGGAAGGATCAGGAGGTGGAAAATAAGACATTGCTGATAGAAATGATAGTGGAGATTGCATTATAGAATTTTGAAAGACCAATGATTCTTCATTGCAAATACCTTTTTAAACAACATAAAGATGACTATACATATGGACCTCACCATATAGAAAACACAGAAATAAAACTGACAATATCTGTGGAATACATAGTGGAAAAACTCCATAAATAAACCAAAACAAGGCCAAAGCCCGACTGTGGATCAGACCATCTATTGTTCATATGCAAATTCAAGCTAGCACTTAAAAAGATTGAAACATGTCCACGAGAGCCAAAAAATGACATTGAATATAACCCATTTGAATTTAGAGATCTACTGAAGAGCAGATTTGATAGATTAGACACTACACTAAAGAATGAAGACCAGAAGAATTGTGAACATCATACAAGAAAATTTCAAGGATATTAAGAAAACAGAAAAGGAAAAGACCAAAATGAATGTCAGCAGAGACTCTGACACATGTTTTCCAGTGTAGAGATGCTAAGACAAATGTGATGCGGTAACTGAACAGAATATTTTAAGGATCACCTTGAGAAGACAAAGCCAAATATTGTAATGAAATGTACAAAGACTTACAGTTAGGAAACCAAAAGGGAACAACACGCTCAACATTTCTCAAGCTGATGTAACTGAGGAAAAAATTCAAGCCTCAACTTGTGGTATTGAAGGCTTTTAAGGGCAAAAGATCAAATGATGCAGAAAGCCACAAAAGAAGATGTAAGGAATACACAGAGTCTCTGTATCAAAAGGAAACAGTCAGTGTTTAACCATTTCTAGAAGTGGCATATGATCAAGAGTCAATGATCTGAGGAAGAAGTCCAACATACATTGAAGTCTTTGTCAAAAAACAAGGCACTGGGAACAATGGAATACAAATTGAAATCTTTCAACAAATTGATGTGGCACTGGGGGCACACACTTATCTTCACCAAGAAATTTGGAGGACAAATCCCTAGGCAATTGATTTCAAGTGATCTGTATTTTGCCCATTCCAAAGAAAGGTAACTCAATGGAATGTGGAAATTATCAGACAAAATCACTGATATCCCACGATAATAAATTTTTACTAAAGATATTACAAAAATGGCTGCAACCATACATTGATAGAGAAATTCTAGAGGTTCATGCCAGATTCAGAAGAGGATGTGGAATGAGGGATATCATTGCTGATGTCAGATGAATCTTGGCTGAAAGCAGAGAATTCCAAAAAAATGTTTACTTCATTGACTACACAAAGACTTTGAATCATTACAAGCTATGGACAACAGTGTAAAGAATGAGGAACCTGTACATAGACCAAGAAGAAGTTGTTCAAAGAGAACACCAAATGGTTTTAAATTAGGAATGGTGTACACCAGCTTTGTTTCATTTCACCATATTTATTCAATTTGTATGTTGCACAAACAATATGAGAAGCTGGATTATAAGAAGAAAAATGTGGCATGAAGTTTGGAGGAAAACTCATTAACAACTTGCCCTGTTCAGATGATACAACCTTGCTTGCTGAAAAGGGGACTTAAAAATACTTGATGAAGATCAAAAACTATGGCATTTGGGGTTGGTTTATATAAATATATATATAAAATCTTTTTCACCACTGAACCAATCAACATTATCCATATAAATGGAGAAAAGATTAAAGTTGTCAAAGACTTAATTTTATTTGATTCATTCATCAGCACTCATGGAGTCAAGAAATCAAACCACAGATTGCATTAGGCAAATCTGCTGCACAAGACCTCTTTAAAGTGTTAAAGAGCAACAATACCAGTTTGAGGACTAATGTGCACCTGACCTAAGACATGGTATTTTCAATACCCTTTCTTTATGCATGCAAAAGTTGGACAGTGAATAAGGAAGACTGTAGAAGAATTGACATGTTTGGAGGAGAATATTGAAAGTACCATGGACTGCCAAAAAAACAAATAGATAAATGTTGGAAGAAGTACACCAAGGGTGCTCCTTGAAGCCAGAATGGGCGGACTTCATCTCTCATACTTTGGACATATTATCAGAAGGGACCAATTCCTGAAGAAG
>NW_006408626.1:7602769-7613265 GCF_000296735.1 Chrysochloris asiatica
AGATGGATTGGCATACTGGCAGCAGCAATGGGCTCAGGAATAGCAATGATTATGAGGGTGGCCCAGGATTGGGCAGTTTCATTCTGTTGTGCATTGGGTCGGTATAAGTCAGTACCAATTCGATGGCACCTTAACAACAATGGCCAGCATCAAAGAGTGAGCAAATGTGCTGTCATAATGGAAACAATCTCCTTGGCTTAATTTTCCAGGTATTTTACTCACCAATACAATTTTCCATTCTCTGAAAACTTCTCTCTGTGTCCTTTACAAAAATAGATCTAGATTAACCCTTTGGAATCCTAAAAATTAGTTAACATTGATAGATTCTGAGCTGACCTCTTTGAAGGCACCTTAACAAAACTAAGACAAGTATATTATGAAAACTTGTCTGCACCCATCCACAGAGTCTTACTTAAACAAGTTTCATTTGGAATAATTCTGGTTTTGTCTGAACAGGAAAAGTAGTAGCAATACTTTTTGACTTGTCCTCATATCTGAATTAAGAGAGATATAGTAATAATGGCATACAATACACTATTTAAATAGGTATAATAGTTAGAACATTATAATCAGCATTTGCGTCAAGCATAACAAAAATAGAAAAAATACTGTAATCATAATAGTAATTAGAAAAATTATTTGTTTAAGTATTGTTAACTCAGAGAAAACCTAATGTTTACTTTACCTTTCTATTCAGATAAAATGTATGATGAAATGAGTCTAAATATATTGATGATGGGGATAATAGGCATGCTTTTGTATGTGATGACAGGCTCCTGGATGCACAAACTGAGGTCATGGAGAAATTCTAAAAGGACAGGTTGGTCATATGTGAATTCCTCTGACTTTACATGGGGGAGAAAGAATCAAACTCAAAATCAACCCAAGGTTAGTTCCTATGAGGCAGAGACCAGACATACCTCTACCCTTAAACCATCTTTGCCCTTTTCTGACACCAATCATGTCTCCCACAGTACACTCTGCTTCACATCTAGATTCAATAATCCATTATAATGGTCACATATAACTCATGGACAATACTTCTGAATACGGGATTTACTAGAGATGTAAACAGGGTATAATTCAAGATCAGAAACAACTCAGGATGCAGCAGTGTTCCAGTCAGGAATGACTCCTCTATCATACTGCAAGAGCATGTTTGGCTCTTGTCTTTGGCCTCTCAGTCATGTGGCCTATTGACCCCTGCCCTGCTCAGGCAAGCCAAGTGTTCACAGCTCCTTTAGATATTCTGTAAACACTCATTCGTAGGCACCAGTTTTACTTGGGCTGTGAAGCGCACACTGCTGTATCTCTCCATGTCACTGCCTCTGCCACCATCACTTTTGCAGGTAGGAATCTCACACTCTGCTCTTGGCTCTTCTTTTTTAATGGTCTTGGGATGATTTGTTTCTGCTTCTGAGGTGAACCCAACAAAATGACAAAACTAACCAATTACAGTGTTATGTTATAGTCCTGTCCACCCAATCATTTGGTGGAAGTTTCAAAGACCATGGCTGGAAGAGATGTATCCATAGGAAATGGCATATTTTCCAGTATAAGAATTTCTTATATGCAGTTTGGGATTTGCATTGCTATTGCTTTAATGCTTTAGTTCTAGTTGCATCCTTTGGTCATACTCAGTGTGTCTAGAATAGGGTCTGTCACAAACATGGAGAGGAGAGGAGACAAATAGAAAAGATAGTCCTCCTGCCTCACATTTCTCTCAAGCAATTTGGCCCGGAACTCTCATTCATAAAAGATTTAAAATTATATCTACACTCAGGGTATAGAATTTATTTTCATTAACTTCTAGAAAAGACACATCATTTTTCAACATAGTTTCCTTGCTATTCAATACACTTTGTCTATCTGTCAATAAGTTTTCATATTCCCTTATAAAAAAAAAGTGTTTTAGGCTGAGTTGCAAGCCATAAACGTACCACTGTCTTTAAGTTTGTCTTCAACAGCACTATAGGAAGGATGTTTTAACAGTTCAAAACGGAGCTTTTGCAGAATGTTAACAGTTGGCAGAGGTGTGCAGACATGCAGTGTCATGCAAGATCACAACATGCTTGAATAATAGTCCTCTGCATTTACTCCAAAATTTAGGCTTCAGTTCTTCAGTGAGAATCTCACTGTAAAGAGCACTGCTGATTGTTGAACATTTTTCCTGATAGTGTTGCAATTCTGGCCCTTTAGAATCCCAGAAAACTATAAGCATCAATTTTCCAGCTGATGGTTGACTTTTGAACATATTTGTGATCGCAACTGAGGATGTTTCCATTCTGTACTCTGCTGTTTACTCTCAGGTTTATAGTGATGAATCCATGTCTCATCAACAGTAACAATTTTTTTTTTATCTTGTCCATTTTGGATATTTCATATAAATGGAATCATACAATATGTGGCCTTTGGGTCTGGCTTCTTTTGCTTAGCATAATCCTTTAATGGTTTATCCATGGTGTAGCATGTAACAGTACTTTCCTTTAATTGTCAAGTAATAATCCATTATTGTATTCACCACACATTTCCTTCATCCATTTTTCAGATGATTGGGTTGTTTACACTTTCTGTCTATTATGAGTAATGTTGTTATGGACATTCATGTACAAGTTTTTTGTTCTTTATTGCTAACTGAGTTATAGTTTACATGGGAGAACATCAGCTTTGCACCATCATTCAACAGTATTTGCTTCCATTCTTTTTGTGTGTATGTGGTTTTTTGAGGCAGTGAGATGTACACACAAAAAAAACAAAAAACACTCAGGAATATATAGTAATTTAAACAACCAAAGGGCACATTCTGAAAGCCTGCCTCCTGACCACCAGCACCCAGTCCTTCTCTCCATGTCCTCACCTCTGCCATCTCTACTTTCTGGATAGGGCTCCACATTTCTTTTGTGCTCTTTTCCCTTGATGGTCCTAGGATCCTCAGTTTTCCTCAGTTTTCTGGACTGTAAGATTAATTGCTCCTCTGTTTCTGTTACAAAACTACCTTTACAGTTGTGACAATCACAATCATGAGAATCTTGTCCCCCTATCTTTACACCAGACCTGTTTAGACAAGATGAAAACTATTCAATGGGGACTCCATGTTCCCCCACATTTTTTTAAAAGAAACTTTTACCTTTGAGTATCAGTCCAAATTTTGTTTGCAGATGTCTAAATGCTTCTGTTTATGCTCTTGCATAAGTTGTTTCATATCCATCCTGCACAAACTTTTTGAATCCATCCTGCACAAACTTTTTGAAACCCAAGTCTGTCTTTGATAGGCAGAGTCATGCTTGATTTGTAAATTATTTGTTACATAGTCCAGTTACAGAATCATTTAACATGCATGCTCAATGTTGTCATCAGCCATGGCTGTTTTAATATACCTGGAGTGTGTGGATCATGTTTGACTTTTCCTTGTGGATGTGTCTATGGACTTCTGGTGTGGCACTGTGGATCAGCACTGGAATGAGAACCACAAGGTCAGAAGTTGAAACCCACCAGCTGTTCCTCAGAAACCCTTTACAGGGTCACCATGGGTTGGAATCTACTCCTCACCACTCAACTGCACTTAACAACAAACTTGTGGTTCAAACTGACTTTGAAGTCCAGAGCATTAGCTTACACTGCAACACCAGGACTCTCACTCTCTGTATATATATATATTTGATTTCCAATGTTTGTGTGTTTGCTCTATAAACCTGCCATTAATAATAAATTAGTGAATATTGAATAATTTTCCCTAAGGGAACTAGAAATTCATCCCTGTGAGCCAGTGATAACATTTTTGTCAAGAGATCAATCTATGACTTTGTTTTATGTGTATTTTTGTTTAAAGACAGTTTATTGTTGATTCCTTAACATTGATATGTATCTATCAGTCTTCTTACCCTAGGAACACTACACAGTACTTTAACACTTGAAGGCCATTTTAACACTTGAAGGCCATTTTAAACAGCAAACTTGGCAACAAAAAAACTCCACAAAATGTGAAAAACATGCCAGTAAAAAAACTATGATACGGAAACTACTTTACAGTATGGGAGCTGAAACTCATCTGTGAGATGCTCATTGGACCGCTCTAATGTTAATGAGTAGATAGTTTTGCAAACACAGAATCTACAAACAATGAGGGATTGTAAAGATCTACTCTGCACATACACAGAGACCATACACCCATAATTCCAAAAACACTGCCTTTGTGCCATAGCAACCCTACAGGGCAACTGGTGGGTTTGAACTACCAAACTACTATACCACAAGATCCTTTTGTTGTTGTCAGGTGTCATCGAGTTGGTACTGACTCATAGCGACTCTATACACAACAGAACAAAACACTGCCCAGTCTTGGGCCAACCTCACAATCATTGCTACTCTTGAACCCACTAATGATGCTACTCTGTCAATCCATCTCACTGGGGGTCTTCCTCTTTTTCTCTGAACCTCAATTTTACCAAACATGATATCCTTCTCCAGTGATTGCTCCCTCCTGATAATATGTATAAAGTATGAGAGATTAAGTCTGGCCATCCTGGCTTCCAAGAAACACTCTAGCTGTACTTCATCCATTACAGATCTGTTTGTTCTTTTGATCCTCTAACACAACAACTCAAATGCATCAATTCTTCTACAGTCTTCCTTATCCAATATCCACCTTCCGCATGCATATGAGGATACTGAAAATACCATGGCTTGGGTCAGTAGCACCTTAGTCCTTAGATTAACAGCTTTGCTGTTGAACACTTTATGCTGCATAAGACTTCTTTATTTACCTAATGCAATATGTCATTTGATTTCTTGGCTACTGATTCCATGAGTAGTTGATGTTTGATCCGAGAAAAATGAAATCTTTGACAACTTCAATCTTTTCTTCATTGATAAGAATGTTGTTTATTGGTCCAATGTTGAGGATTTTTGTTTTCTTTACATCGAGATGTAATCCATAATGAAGACTGTGATCTTTGATCTTCATCAGTCAGTATTTTAAGTCCTTTTCACTTTCAGTAAGCAAGGTTGTATCATCTTCATATCACAGGTTGTTAATGAGTCTTTCTCCAATTCTGATGCCACATTTTACCTCATATAACCCAGCTTCTTGGATTATTTGCTCAGCATACAGGTTTGATAACTTTGGTGACAACTATTCAGTGTTCCCTTGTTCTGTTTGAACAACTGCCTCTTGGTCTGTGTACAGGTTCCTCAAGGGCACAATTAAATGTTCCAGAATACTCATACTTCACAATGTTATCCATAGCTTGTTATGATCCACACAATGAAAGCCTTTGTGTAGTCAATAAAACACAGGTAAACATCTTTCTGATAATCTCTGCAATGATATCCCTCATTCCATGTCATCTTCTGAATCCAACTTGAACCTATGGAAGTTCTCTGGAAATGTACAGTTGCAGCTGTTTCTGTATTACCTTTAGTAAGACCTGACTCGCAGGGATATCAATGATATTGTTGATGATTTCTGCATTCTGTTGTGTCACCTGTTTTTGGAATGAACACAAGTACAGATCTCTTTCTAATCAATTGGTCAAGTAGTTGTCTTCCAAGTTTCCTGGCATAGACAAATGAGTGCCTCTAGTGCTGTCTCACTTTGTTGAAAGATTTCAATTAGTATTCTATCAATTTCTGGTGCTTTGTTCTTTGCCAATGCCTTCAATTCAGCTTGGATTTCTTCCTTCAGGATCATTGGCTCTTGATCATATGCTACCTCTTGAAATGGTTGAATATCAACCATTTCCTTTTGGTACAGTGACTGTGTATTCCTTCCATCTTCTTTTGATGCTTTCTGCATCATTCAATAATTTGCCTAGAGAATCCTTCAATAACACCAAGTTATGGTTTAAATTTTTCTTCAGTTCCCTAAATTTGAGAAATACTGAGTGAGTTCTTCACGTCTATTTTCTAACTCCAGGTCTTTGCACATTTTGTTATATCAGAACATGGCAGAACATGGAATGTATGAATTATGATTCTAGAAAAATTGGAAATTGTCCAAAATCAAATGGAACACTTAAACATTTATATCCTAGGTATTTGTGAGCTGAAATGGACTGGTATTGGCCATTTTGAATCTGACAATCATATGATTTACTATACCAGGAATGACAAATTGAAGAGGAATGGTGGCATATTCATCTTTAGAAAGAACATATCCAAATCTGTCATGATGTACAATGCCGCCTGTAATAACATAATATTCATCATCTACATGGAAGACCAGTTAATTTTATTCAAATATAGTCACCAACCAGTAAAGCCAGTGAGGATGAAATTGAAGAATTCTATCAACTTCTTCAGTATTAAATTGATCAAACATGCATTCAAGATGTATTATTAATCATTAGCAGTTGGAATACAAAGGTTGGAAACAGAGGAGAGATCAGCAGTTGGAAAACATGGCCTTGGGTATAGAAATGATGCTGGCCTTGGGTATAGAAATGATGCTGGAAATTACATGAGAGAATTTTGCAAAATCAATATTTGTTCATTTCAAATACCTTTTTTAACCAACATAAAGATGACTAAACACCTCGATCTCACCAGATAGAATACACAGAAGTCAAATTCACAACATCTGTGGGAAGATAGGGTAGAAAAGCTCCATTATCATCAGCCAACAAGGCCAGGGGCAGATTGTGGAACAGACCATCAATTGCTCATATGCAAATTCAGACTGAAGCTGAAGAAAAGTAAAAGTAAAAGCAGTCTGCGAGAGCCAAAATATGCCTTTGAACCTGTCCTACCTGAATTTAGAGATCATCTGCAGAACAGATTTTATACATTTGACACTAAAGACTGATGACTAGAAGAGTTGTGGAATGACATCCAGAACATCATACAGGAAGAAAGCAAATGGTCATTAAGAAGACAAGGAAAAGATTATAATGGATGCCAGAAGAGACTCTTAAACTTGCTTTCTAGCACAGAGATGCTAAAGTAAATAGAAGAAGTGAGGAGGTACAAGAGCTGAAAAGAAAATTTCAAAGGTAAGCTCAAGAAGACTAAGTCAAATATCATAATGAAATGTGCAAAGACCATGGATCCTGTACACCTATAAAAGCCTAAAATAGAACATGCTGTCAAAAAGTTGATTATGAATCATAGCAACCCAGCAGTATAGAGAAAAATGCCCATAAGAGTTTCTGAGATGATATATCCTTACTGGGACAAACATCCTTATCTTTTTTCTACAGAGCCACTGGTGGTTTGAACTGCTGACCTGTGGTAAGTAGCCCAAAGCTTAACCCTCTGTGATACCAGCATTCCTTTATACATATTTACAGACATTAAATTATGATATACATAATATATGCATATATTATTATACTGATATGTATATTTGGAGTCCTATTGTGGAGTTTAAGATAAGCAATAAACTGCTAACTGAGAGGTCAGTAGTTCAAACCTGGTAGTCACTCCTCAGAAACCCTGTAAAGGGCTCATTATGAGTCTGAACTGACTCAATGACACACAAAAATAGCAAGCATGCATATTTATATTTGTGTGCTTCATAGAATAATCATTTAAATAAGAACATGTAAGAATAATCATTTAAATAAGAACATGTAAAGTATGCCAGTCTTTATTTTCTTCTTCAGGATTCTCAAATATAAAACCACATTGTATTGGTCGCATTCTCTATAATCTTAAATTTCATTTCTCTTCCTTGCAAAAGTTGTAAAATACATAAGTAAGCTTTCAACAAGTTCTCTTCTGTGACTCTCTAATTATGTATCCCTAATCCATTATTTCTTTTGAGTTCCATCTAAATACCCCTCACTCTTATTTAACTCAAACATATGTATTTTAATGTGAAAACAAAAAATTTAGTGATGCTGTTGCTATACCAAGTTCCCTTTAGTCTATATTTATGTAGTTTGACATTAAATTGTAGATATAAACACAAATAAATAATTCAATTAAAGGAGCATAAAATATAACTTTTTAAATCCTTATCTTACCTATAAAAACCAGGTGGCACCTGCCTCACCAGGAAACTTTTTTCCATGTCCTGAAGAACATCGTTCAGCATTCGGATGCGGCTGGGAGCTCGCTCCTTGGGATCATTAGCAGGACGCATCTCATCAGATTGAAAGATTTCCACGTTCTCCCTCAGACGTGATGCCATGGCTAGAAGTTGATGAGTGTTGAATTGATTACCTGGTAAAGAAATGAGCAGTATATAATAATGACTCAATATTGGAATCATGTTATTCTCTGTCACTTGAAAAACAAATGAGAGTATATATTATATATATTTGAGTAATACCTATCACAAAGAAGGCTGTATATCAATTAAACTTTGATATTCATTTAGCTAAAAATATTCTGTTTAAGGAGTCCTGGTGTGGCGCTGTGGGTTAATGCACCATACTGCAAAGCTATTTGAACGGCAAGGTCAGCGGTTCCAGCTCACCAACTGTTCCTCTGAAACTAAAACAGGGTCTCTATGGGTCAGAACTGACTCAATGGCACTTCAAAATAACAACAATTTTGTCTAAATAGTCTACTAAATGGCTATTGATTATTGAGATAATATTATGTTCCAGACAATGTGTTAAACATTTTACAAAATTACCTCATTTAATATTGTATTGTCATGTTCATTTCCAATAAATTGAAGATGAATTAAAGTAAGCAAATTGTCACAGACCATCTACCATGGAAATGACAGGCCAGAAGTAGGAGTCTGTCAGAAAAATTCAAACTTATCATGAAGTAGCCTTGGTTTCCACTGGGCGAAGGGGATTGTGTGTACACACACACTTGCATATGTACTATATTGTCAGCATGTATATATTGAGTTGTTTTCTTTACTAGAAATTTTCTGTAATGTGAAGTTAAAAAATACGCCCACTCCACACGTACTAAAATATTTAAGTTCTAAAGATCAGGTTGTTATAAGAAGAATGGATGACCCCATTATATCACACAAAGGAAGACGATTGTATCATAACACAGATTCCAAATTATAATATAACTGTTAAGTTACATCATTACAAAACTTCCGCTGAGCAGTCAGTGTTACTTTAGACTCACACCTCACACCTCAGCATTCATTATTGACAAATAGTCAAATAATGATTTTTTTTTTCTATTATAAATGTGAAATATCAGATAATATGGTAGGCATATCTTTGATTTGAGTATATCTATGTTTGAACTAAAGTGTGGCAACAGTAGTAGTAAGGTTGGCCCAGGATCGGGCAGTGTTTCATTCTACTGTGCATAAGGTTGCTATGAGTTGGTACTGACTTGATGCCACCTAACAACAACAAATTTGAACTGCAAGGTTGGCGATTCAATCTCACCGTCCACTCCTCAGAAACTCTATATAGTATTGTTTTAGACTCTTGGTGTGGCTCTGTAGGATCAGCACTGAACTGCAAACCACAAGGTCAGCAGTTCAAACCCATCTGCTGTTCCTCATCTATTATAAGGTTACTATGAGTCAGAACCAACTCACCAGCACTTAACCGTAACATCTATAGGATAAACAGTGGACTGCCAACAGCAAGGTTGGCAGTTCAAACCCACTAGTTGCTCTTGTAAACTTGGATGCTATGGGTTGGAAGCAACTCAATGGTAGACAATAACAACAATGTATTGTTTGTATTGTCTTGTTTTGTTTTGAGATAATTTGATTGTCTACTTTTGTTTCATCTTAATTTGTTCGTGTAACTTACTAGAAGTCATTCTGTTACTAATGGTGTTTACAAAAGGACCACAAGACAGTCCTTTAACTAGGAGCAAGGCAATAATAAATACTACAAATACCTCTATTAAAGACAATCCCTTTTTGCCTAATTGAGAGTTGTTCTTCCCATAGCAATATCTTCTACATGCTATTGAAATAGACCTGGAAATTTGCAGTAATCTTTGTGAATGAATACATTCTCTTTTTTATTAAGTCCAAATTTTTTTTTTTCTTAAACTGGACTCCAGCATTTGAAGAAATGAAAGGAAGGCTCCTGGCATTTTCACTAAGAGGAGACTCATAAAAGAGACTCTTTCTCTAACTGAAATCCAAAAATTACCAGCTCCAAAACCTCCTAGTCTCTATGAAAATGTAGATCCCCAAACCTGCTGAATCTCTCTAGGGACAAAGCCCAGGCATCTCAATTACAAGGAACTTGGATCATTCAATGCAATTTACAGTTTAAGAACCACTTTTTAAGGAAATAAACTAGGTTAGAAATACAGGTATACCTTGTTTTTTGCACTTTGCTTGATTGCACTTCAAAGATAATGCCTTTTCAATAAATAGAATGTTTGTGGTAATGCTGCTCTGAACATGTCTGTTGATACTAATTTTCCAACAGCATGCTCTTACTTTCTGTCTCACTGTTACATTAGGTCATTTTCTCAGTATTTCAAACTTTTTCTTAATGCTGCTGCACATTTAGGCGCCCTGGTAGCCTAGTGGGCTACATTTTGGGCTACTAAGTGCAAAGTGCTCTGGTAGCATAGTGGTTACGAATCGGGCTGCGAAC
>NW_006408626.1:7619780-7625858 GCF_000296735.1 Chrysochloris asiatica
AATGACTGGATGATCAGAGCTCAACTAGAAAAAGAAAGAAGAGGAAAAAATGAGTAATCTGATACAATTTGATGAACTTGACTTACAGCTATGGATGCAGTAGCTCAAAAGAGGGAACAAATCTTTACAACAAGGATCATTCCCACCCCCTCCATACACAGAGTAGACAGGGATGGGCAACTTGGATATTGGCTACCCAAAATGGGAGGCTACAAAGGCAAGAAGTGACTGGCTTACAAGCTTTCAAGAGGAAACCTAGATCCAGAGGGTGAGGAAGAAGGTAGAATCTCCACTGAGTGGTATCCAATCTGTCTAGGCGGGGCTGATGAAAGGAAATGCGGATAGGTCTCTTATGATACAATAGTGAATAACTATTATCAAGACTGATTGTGAGGGTTGGAAATGTAAAGGTAGATGTTTTGTAGCAAGGATGGGAGTGATTAACTTTTCAGTCTAGGAGCAGAGATGCCTGGCATCATCAAGGGAGAAGAGCGGAGAGTGGGACCCTACCCAGAGAAGCAGTGATGCCTGAGATGGAGGCAGAGATGATGATGTGGACAGATGGAACAGCTGGGGACTTTAGACAGAGAAAAGGAAAGGGGCTGTGTGCTGATGACTGGAGGGCAGGTTTGTAGTGTATACTCTTTGGTTGCTTGGTTGATGCATGGAGGGGATTTTAACTAGGGCAATTAAACAATATATGATAGGATGAATGTAAAACTAATGTTCTCCCATGTAAGCTATCACATAATTCACAATAAAACATTTTTTTTTAAATTATCTAATCTCATTTTGTGTCTCTAAATCCTAGTATGGTATTACTTATTAAAATTGTATTGAATGAGTTTTGAATAGTGAGGTATTGTTTGAGATACATTACATATTAAACATGCATACAAAACCACTCAGAAAGATGTTTGCTGCACAATGAGCATACATCAACAAATGTTATTTACTTTTTGCTAAGAATCAGTAGAAATGACAAAGGTCAAAAACAAAGTGATCATTTTATAGCAATCAAAATATAATTAATCTAAAACAAATTAAAATATGTCCTACCAATGACCCACAAAAAGTAATATATAAGTTAGGGCAAATCTCTTCTAAGTCTGTGAAGTTCCCGGGTCTGAGCCACAGCGCCCTCTCCTGCACTATGGCTGGAAATGCGGAAAAGTCCATGAGGGCCTTAGTAAGATTTTGCCAAGCTCAGCTGAAAGAGGAAAAAGTAAAGGAAAGAAGGCCCTTACTTGCCTCTGAATGTACTGAGCTGCCCTAAGCTGAAAAGTGAAGACGGCAGATTATTGGAGAAATCTCTAAAAAAAAGTGGCTCAAATTTAGAATGTTGGTTTAAGTGAATTTTGAATTTGTGACCTGAGTGATGAAATTAACAAACTACTGCAAGAAAAAGGTCATTGGGAGGTCCAGATAAAGGAGGTGGGTTGTCCTGGTTATGGAAAAGTTGGCCATAAAATGCTGGATCTTGAAAGAAAAGTTCCGGGAAATCGAGGTTACAAATATTTTGGGGCAGCAAAGGATTTGCCTGATATTAGAGAACTATTTGAAAAAGAACCTCTTCCTCCTCTAAGAACGACACGAGCTGAGCTTATGAACGTGATCAATTTTGAGTACTATGGTTACTTAGACGAAGATGATAGTGTTGTTGTGCTTGGAACAGGAATACGAAAAGAAACATAACTGAATTAGTGGAAAACACAGAGAGAGGCCTGGCTGGCAAGAGGAGAAAGGGAAGAAGAGGAGGAGGAGGAAGAGATCAATATCAGAGGAGTCTGATAAGGATGGTGGCCAGGAGAAAGGAGGCGAAGATGAGCTGCAGAAGTTCATTGCTCATGTCCCAGTGCTGTCTCAGCAAGAGATTGAGGAGGCACTTGTATGAGGGAAGAAGCTGGAACTCTTTCAGAAGTATGTCAGTGAGATCTTGCAGGCCCAGAATGAAGAAGCCAACTGGCTATTGGGATACTAATGCCCGCAGAGTGGTCATCAAGATCCCCTCTGGCCCCATGTGCTTATCTGTGTAACCATTGGACACGGTGCAGCTCTTCCGGGACTGCAGAAAGGAAAGCAGGAAGCTCACTTCTCCTTCCTCTTCTCTGTTTCCTTGACTTGTGTGTTGAGCAGAAGAGGGGTTCTGCCCTATGTCTCTTCCCTGGCAAATGTTTGGGTATTGAATGCTTCAGCCACCACCTTTGTGCAAATATATTTAGTCCATTTATTTTCATTTTGGAGTTTGTAAAACAGATTGCTCTCTGTCTGCCTGTGTTTTATTTAGCCTCGATCTGTGACTTGAGGAGGGCAGAATCAATTTCATGCCCAACATTAAAAAATGCAGCTTCCCTTAACAAGACATAACTTCTCTCAAAATAAAGATAATGTTCCATTCCTGCTCCCACTTGCTAGCAGTCATCCAGAGCTGCCCCTTTGCCTCTTGAGGCTCCATTGCTCTGGCCTCCTCATTCCTGCCTGGATGGAGGACTTTGAATTTGCTACCTCGGTTTTATAACTTGTTGTGCAAGAACTATTTTCACAAAGATTTTTGTATGAAAAACAACAAAAAAAGGAATATATGAAAATTTTACTGTAGAAACTTTGAAAGTCAGAGAAAAGAAGACTAAGTGAGATTCCTAACTATTCAAGTTTAAAAGTAATAAATCTACTTGCCCAAAGAAGTGAACTGAAAGCTTTTTTTCTTCTTCTGATATTTATCTCAGAAGATTAACACAATTATCATTGTATGTACATAAATTCGAAAGACAAAATATTATAAATTAAACCACAGATATGAGCCTGATCGACTTAATTACTATCAATGTACTCTTGAGTCAATATTTTAATATTTCTGCTCTCAGTTTCCTTGGATAAAAGGGAGAAAGTGTCCATTTCACTATATAAATGCAAGTTATTATTATTAAAGTACACACAAAAAAAATTGCTATTAGCCTAGTTTTTAAAAGCATGCCAAAAACACTGTAAGAACTTGACTGTTAGATTCATTTTGGTCCTCACCAATTTTCCCAATCTATACTCCAACAAGTTTTTCACCCTCCTCCTCATATACACACTTCAATCATTCTCTATTTTATTCTGCAATGGCTATGATTTGTAGCCATTTCTTTTTCTTTCATATAGAGAGGCAACTCAAACCTCTAAAGAACATAAACAGGATAATATATGGAGTAAAGGAATAAAATAAGCAACTTTTAAAGACAATTCCTTGATTTCTTTGCTGCTGGTGGAAAATCAACCATTAATAAGCTCTTAGAGCATGGTAGAACATACTGATTCATCATAAATATTGAAATTCAACCTGAATATTACACAAAATAATTGAAACTGCCTATAGAAATTACCCTGATACTATTCAAGATATAATTGAAGTGTAGTTCAAAATTTCCAGCAGAAACCATTTGCAGTTATTTTACTCCTTTTATATCAAAATAACACACATTTATTCAGTACGTTGATACTGAACTATTTTGTGTATTATTCTGAAAGTACTAGCAGAGAGGCAAAAACACATAAGACCCAATATTTGGCCTTATATGTTACTGATCTACTTTAAAATGTATATAACACATTTCATTGTTGTTGCTGTTAAGTGCCATTGAGTTGGTTCTGATGCACAGTGACCCTGTATAGGGTTTCTGAAGAGCAGCTGGTGAGCTTGAACTACTGACCTTGTGGTTCAAACTTACCTTGCAGTCCATAACCCACACCACCACACCTGGTTTTTAAAATAGTGCATTTTAGTGTCTGCAGAAACTGTAGAATTTTTTCTAATGCTTATACACTCTAGTATGTAATAAGTAGTGTCAAATGAAATGAAAGCTATCAAGGATTATTGAAGTGATTATATATACGAATGTTCTAAGTTGACTCCAGGGAACAAGTGAAAATTGAGAAACATCATGAAATTGTCCAGCAATCAAGGACATCTCAAATGAGCTCTTCAGAGTTCTGAGTCTTTGTATGCACTGAAGCTGTTGGTGGGTGATGTTTCATCTACGAAATATTGACTAATCTTTCTTTTTTCTTCTCATATGTTCTCAGCCATCTAGAGGATAAATCTAACACTAACCCAAACAATTCTACTTTTTCTAGCTGTTTATATACAGGACAGAGCAACACAGTATAGGTAGCATCAATACCAATTGAAGAGGAGAATGAAGGAAGGGAAGGAGGAAGGGAGAGGGAGGGAGGGAAGAAGTGAGGAAAGAATAAAAAATGAACAAAGGAAAAAGAAAAGACAGTGAGAAAGAGAGATAGAGGGAAGCATGATAATCAGCTCTTATGTAAATGCATATTGAGATCTAGACAAGTCCACTTACTAAATAGTCTAAGAAAACATATGCCTAGGTCGGGCTTGATGGTGGATCAGTGAGAAGCACAGTGAGGATCTCTGTCAGCAATAACACAGAATACCAGATGAATGAGGTTCAGGGGATGGTTCCAGCACTCTGAACCACATATGAGGGAATATTTAAAAAATTTGAAGGCTTACAGCCAGTGGAATTTGTAGTGGAAGCAAGAAATCTAGTGCTTTCAAATCCACAGGGATCAGCACCTCCTGGAGCGGCCATTTGGGGCAAGACAGAGTAGAGGAAAGATCAGAGCCACCACAGACTGACACCTGACAGAACCGCAGAGATAAAGGTGTGGTCTTTTTTTTTTTTAGTATTTGTTTGCTGGTTTCTCACTGTCTGCATACCTCCATTCTGGTGACTAGAGGGAATGCCTGAGCGAGTAGACACCCCCAAACTCACACTTGGAAGGTTCTACTACGCATGTAGTAGATCTCAAAACTTAAAGGAACAGTTGTCACTTAAAATCAACCCACAGTGCAAAACAGTCACAGCTGGCCCTGAAGTGTTTATCACTGGGAAAAAGGCCTGAACGGGGATTGTGGAATGGGTGAGAAACACACTAAAAATGAAATAGGCCAAAAAGCAAATCCTGACTTACGTCATAACAACCAACAGTGGCATCTTGATATTTCTCAGGGGGACTTGAAGGCAAAAAGCTGAGAAAGGGACATTAAAGTCATATTTAGCTACAGATTTTTTGTTTATTTTCTGCAATTATAGACTACAGTATTCAATCTGTTTTTTTTTTTTTTTTTTTTTTGTGTGTGTGTGTGTGTGTGTTGCTGCTGCTGTTTTGTTTTTTAATCACCTCTTTACCCTTAGGTAAAGAGGAGACCTTTGGGGGCTCTTTCTCTCCCTACATGACCCAAAAAGAGACAGCAATTGCAGTCATACAGTCAAGCTACAATCACACACTATAAAATTCCACATCCAGAAAAGGACCAATACCAGCTACCATACACTAGGTAGTCAGCCTACACCTGCAACAGTTACTCTGAGTTGAGTAATAAAAAGAGTCAAAGGGAAGCCTATCTCCTGATCACATCTACCTGGAGGCAATCAGAAAGAATTAAAAAAAAATAATAATCATACATTCATCTAAGTATTAAGGTCACAGCTAACTACTGAATATACCAAAGAAACAGATGATCACTCCATATTGGAAAGAAGACACACTTTGGAAATTCCAGAGAAGGAATTCAGAAAAATGATAATAGAATGTATCAAAACACTTTTAGAGTGGAGTTGAGGAAGATAAGGAAGAAGTCAGGAAAGCACAACAGGAACAATCAAATAAGATAGATACAGCATTGGAAACAATTCAAAACCTACAAAAAGAGGTCCAAACAATTAACAATAGAATATCAGAAATGAACAATACACTGAAAGGGCAAAGGGGTAGAATTGAAGAGATGGAAGCCAGAACCAGAGAGCTGGAAGACACATTTCTCAATACTGCTAAGACAGAAGCGCAGGCAAAAAAAAAAAAAAAGATTAAAAAAATCTGAAGAAGGTCTAAGATTCTTGTTGGAAAACATGATAAGGAACACTTAAGAATTATCTACATACTAGAACAGGAAGAATCACAGAAGTCCACAGAGGTGATAGTTGAAGAGCTTCTGGAAGAAAATTTTCCTAATAATCTGAAAAGTGAAAATCATTCAGAAAGCTCAATGGACCCCAGCAAGGATAGATACCC
>NW_006408626.1:7625958-7628571 GCF_000296735.1 Chrysochloris asiatica
CGCGGGAGAAAGATGAGGCTTTCTGCTCCCGTAAAGATTTACAGCCTTGGAAACCCTGTACAGGGTCGCTATGAGTCGGAACCGATTCCATGTCACATAACAACAATAACAAGTGCAAAGTCAGAAGTTTGAATCTACCAGCCACACCACAGGAGAAAGATGAGGCTTTCTGCTTTCATAAAAATGTGCAGCCGCAGAAACCCTGTACAGAGTCACTGTGCATTGAGTTTAGCCATTGCACTGTGATGGCACCATGCCATAGAATTATCAACATCTGCTCCTCAGAAATGTATACAGGATCTGTCTGACTAGATGGCACTTAACAACAACAGTTATATATAATAATTACTTGGAGGATTTTGACTCTGCATGATAAACTCTGGACTGCCAACCATTAGGTTGGGGATTTGAACCCACCAACTGCTCCATGGGCAAAAAATGAGGCTTTCTGCTCTGGCAAAGATTACAGCTTCAAAAATCCTAGAAGGTCTCTATGAGTGGGAACTGATTTGATGGCACTTAACAATATAATGATGAAGGAGCACTGCTGGCACAACAGTCAAGCATTGGAAACTAACACAAACTTAACACAAAAGTCAATGGTTTAAATCCACCAACCACTCCATGGGAGAAAAGACCTGAGGATGTGTTCCCTTAAAGAGTATTGTTAAATGGCTGTTCTTAAATGCCTGGAGTCAATTCTAACTCATAGTTACCCTGCATAGGACTACTCAGGGGTGACTGGTGGGTTTGAACTGCTGAGCTACTTGTTTGTAGTTCACTGCTTATTTTACAGTGTCACACCAGGATTCTGTTAAAAGTGGTTGTTGTTTACAACATATATACATACATACATACATATTGTTAAGTGCCGTGGAGTCAATTCCCACTATTAGCAACCCTGTATAGGGTTTCTGAGGAGCAGCGGGCAGGTTAAAACCACTGGCTTTCCTTTTCACAGCTCAGTGCTTAAACTACAGTGCCACATCAGAAGTCTCTGTCTCTGTGTGTTTGTGTATGTGTGTGTATACACACACACACACGCATATATACACATACACATATGTATGTTGTTATATGCCGTGGAGTTGGTACTGACTCATAGAGACTCTGTACAGGGTTTCCAAAGCTGTAAATCTTTACAGGAGCAGAAAGCCTCATCGTTATGCTGCAGAACAGCTGGTAGTTTCGAACTGCCGACCTTGAGGATAGCAGGCCAATTCATAAATATTATGCTACCAGAGCTCCTTTGATATATATATATATATGTTTGGTTCAGATAAACCTGAATGCTATTCTATCAAAGTGAGCCCACATGAGGGACATGGGACTAGAGGAGGAGTTACCCCCACCCCCAGTGCTTAGAGTGCTGGTTGTGGTCAAGATGACCCTTGGCTGTCTTCTCTAGACATGGCCTCCATAGACGAAAATGTCTCCTAGGGTCTAAAGAACAAGATTGTAAAAGGTACAGCTTAGCTCCTGGAACACCCTAATCAAAGCCCCACTATTGCTTTGGTGCTCCCTCTAGGTGCAGGGAGAACTTCCCTGAATCAAAGCCCAACTCCACTCTATCTGGTACTAACTAGGTGCTGAATACACGTTTACAGATGGACCAGCTGAAAAACAAACAAAAAAACCCTGATGCTTCCAAGATTCTATGTGGACATTTCTGTACCAATTAGAGTTTATTTATCCCTTTATATAAGACCAAGGAATGTCAATTATCTAAGTAAGTTTTGTGACTCCCAATGATGAATTCTTTCCTCCTTTATTCTCCTTGGATCCTCTAGAATGCCTGTAAGGAAAGATATTTTTTGTCTCTTTCGTTCATTTCATTTCACTACCATCTAAAACCATGCCTTGGCATATCAGTTAATAAATAATTGATTTATTTGTGTCATGCACAGAATCTATAATGTTTTTATCCTTAATTTGCTGATATATATATCTCACTTACCCATTATTGATTAAAAATTGCCTAATCTAAAAAACTAAACAACACAATTAAGCCAACTGGACCTCATAGATGTGTACAGAGCATTCACCCCAACAACTGCACAATACACATTCTATTCCAGTGCACATGGAACATTCTCCAGAATAGACCTTGTTTTAGGCCACAAAACAAATCACCATAAATGTACAATTATCAAAATACTACAAAGCATCTTCTCAGACCACAATGCTATCAAATTACAAATCAACAATAGGAAGACCAAGGAAATCAAGTCAAATACATGGAAACTGAATAACATCCTACTGAAAAGTGACTGGGTAATAGAAGAAATTAAATGTGAATTCATAAAGTTCCTAGAAATAAATGAGAACAAAAACAAAACATACTAAAATCTTTGGGACACAGCAAAGTGGTACTGAGAACACACTTTATTGCAATAAATACACACATCCAAAAAGAAGAAAGATCCAAAATTAACACATTAACACAGCATGTTCAACAATTAGAAACTGACCAACAGAGGGAACCTACAGCCACCAAAAGAAAAGAAATAATAAAGATAAGAGCAGAAATAAATGAGATAGAAAACAGAAAAACTATAGAAACAATCAACAAGACAAGAACCTGGTTCTTGAAAGGATTAACAAAATTGACAA
>NW_006408626.1:7629248-7630269 GCF_000296735.1 Chrysochloris asiatica
GAAAAGAACCACATGATCATATTGATTGATACAGAAAAGACATTTGATAAATTCAACATCCATTCCTGATAAAAACACTCAACAACATAGGACTTGAAGGGAAATTATGCAACATAATTAAGAGCATATATACAAAACCAACAGCCTACATTACTATCAATGGAGAGAAACTGAAAGCCTACCCTCTGCGAATGGAAACCAGACAAGAATCCCCTTTGTCACCATTCTTATTCAATACTGTGATGAAATTCTTAGCAAGAGCTAAATGGCAAGAGAGGAAAATTAAAGGCATCCAAATTGGCAAAGAGGAAGTAAAACTCTATTTGCAGACAATATAATTCTATATGAAGAAAACCCCAAAGACGATATAATCCTATATCTAGAAAACCCCAAAGATTCAGTACAATGGCAGGATATAAGATCAACATACAAAAATCAGTTGGATTCCTCTATATCAAAAATGACAGCACTGAAAAGGACATTAAGAAACAACACCATTTACAATAGCCACCCAAAGGACGAAATATCTAGGAATAAATGTAACCGGAGAAACAGGATTTATACAAAGAAAACTACAAAACACTACTACAACAAACCAAAAGAGACTCACAAAAATGTAAGAATGTACAATGCTCCTGGATAGGAAGACTGAACATTGTGAAAATGTCAATACTGCTCAAAGCAATTTACACATATAAGATGTTCTGGAAGCGTAGTGGTTATGAATCGGGCTGAGAACCACAAGGTCAGCAGTTCAAAACTACCAGCTGTTCTGCGGGAGAAACATGAGGCATTCTGCTCCTGTAAAGGTTTACAGCCTTGGAAACCCTGTACAGGCTCGCTATGAGTTGGAACTGACTCCACAGCACACAGCCACCACCACCAATGCAATCCCAATCCAGATTTTAACAGTATTCTTCAAAGAGATGGAAAAAACAATTACAAACTTTATATGGAAAGGAAGGATAAGCTAAACACTGCTTAAAAAGAAGAATAAGGTTAGAGGCCTGTCACTCCCCAA
>NW_006408626.1:7630369-7632219 GCF_000296735.1 Chrysochloris asiatica
ATATCCTAAAGGGAGTTCTATGGACTAAGAACCAACAAGAACAGACAACAACCACAGATTGAGATGTGTGGCAGCAACACCCAGAACTCAATCGGCCAATGAAATAGTTGAGAACAGAACAAAACTATAAATACAAATTAAGAGGATCTGGGAGGTCAGTTTATAATCAAAACAATTTCATTGTGAAAGAAGTTAAACACATAGGAACAGAGATCCAGGTGGTGAGATCAGGTAGATTACAGAATAAAGTAGACTGTATTAAATGGAGGAAGTTAATGGAATATAAGGTAATCTTACGGAAAAATAATACTTCAAAATATGCCAAGAAAATGAAAATCCAAGAAGAACAACATGGAAACATTTAAACTATGAAGAAACTGACAAGAAAGAACAAAAAACCATGAACTCAGCACAGGAAGACACGCAAAACAAAGGAACAAGCAACACCACCAAAAACAAACAAACAAACCCATAATAACAGCAATCAATCTATACCTATCGATAATTACACTGAATGTAAATGCACCAGTTAAGAGATGGAGAGGGGCAGAATGGACAAGAAAACAAGATCCTTCAATATGCTGTCTGCAAGAGACACATGTTACACACAAAGACAAAACCAGATTAAAAGTCAGAGGAAGGAAAAAAATATACAAAGCAAATTGCAATCAGAAATGAGCAGAAGTAGCAATATTAATCTCTGATAAAATAAACTTAAAGGCAAAAATCAGCATGATAGATAAAGATGCATATATAATCTCATGATTAAAGGGACAATGAACAGGATGACATAACCAAAGTAATATCTATGCTCTCAATGAAAGAACTCCAAAATATATAAAGCAAACTCTAATAGATTTGAAGAAAGAAGTAGACAAATTAATAGTAATAGTGGGCAATTTTAATACACCACTTTTGAAAAAGGATACAACAACCAGAAAGAAAGTTGACAAAGACACAGAGGAACTAAACAAAACAATCAGCCAACTGGACTTCATCGATGTGTACAGGGCATTAAACCAAACAACAGCACAATACATATAATTTTCCAGTACACATGGATCATTCTTTAGAATAGCCCATGTATTAGGAGACAAAACAAGCCTCCATAAATTTACAAACAGCAAAATACTACAAAGCATCTTCTCAGACCACAATGCTATAAAGCAGAAATCAACAATAGGAAGACCAAGGAAATAAAGTCAAATACATTGAAACTGCATTACACCCTGCTGAAAAGCAAATGGGTAGTAGAAGAAATAAAATGTGAATTCACAAATTCCTAGAAACAAATGACAACAAAAACACAACATGGAAAAAGCGGTGCTAAGAGGACAATTTATTGCAATAAATGCACACATTGAAAAAGAAAACCAAAATCAACACATTAAAACAACATTTCCAACAACTAGAAGCAGAATAGTAAAGTAAACCTACAATCAAGAGAAGAAAGGAAATAATAAAGATTAGAGCAGAAATAAATGAAACAGAAAACAGAAAAATTATAGAAAGAACCAACAGGACAAGTGGCTGGTTCTTTGAAAGAGTTAATAAAATCCACAAACCATTGGCAAACATAACAAAAGAAAAGAAGGAAAAGACACAAATAACACACATAAGAAACCACATGGCTGATGTCACAGCAGAACAAATAGAAATAAAAAGCATAATAATAGAATTTTATGAAAGTTGTACTCCAATAAATTTGAAAACCTAAAAGAGATGGCTACATTTTTAGAAAAGCACAAGCTTTTCTCTAGCTGTTCCATGATAGAAAGATGAAGCTTTCTGCTCCCATAAAGATTTACAGCCTCGGAAACCCTTAAAGGGTCATTATGAGTTGGAACCAA
>NW_006408626.1:7657623-7665684 GCF_000296735.1 Chrysochloris asiatica
CAGCTGAAAACTCTAGACTCATGGAAAGAGAAGGTGTGTGTGCTGGTGGCCAGTAGGCAGACTTGCAGAATGTAATCCTTGGTTGTTTAAATGATTATATAACTCTGAGAAAAGTAAAAGAGAGTAACGGCATTCCGACTGACTACTACAAGAACAAGCAAGTTGTTCATGTGGGAGCCATCACGGCAAGTGGTCAGGGGAAAAACAGCAATGAAGTTGTTAGCTATGTCTGACCATGTTCAACAAACTCCTGGTTGACCAGCGGTATGGTGAGACCTGGGGACTCCTGGACACAGGGACAGGGACATGTCTACAGAGGACTTCAATGGAAAGTGAAGCATCCAGCTGATATGAAGTGAACACAAGAAGACCTATACTTGCAGATAGTACACATTTGACCTGGCTTCAGTGGCTCCATGATCAGAACACAACTAGAGGGAGGAAGAAAGAAGAGGAAAAAAAGAGTAACCCGCTACAATTTGATGAACTTGACCTATACTTATGGATGTATGGATGTAGCAGCTCAAAAGAGGTTATGAATCTTTACAGTGAGGATCATTCCCACCCCATCGGTACACAGGGTTGACAGGGATGGTCAACTTAGACATTGGCTACCCAAAATGGTAGCGTAGTGGTTACGAATCGGGCTGCGAACCTTAAGGTCAGCGGTTCGAAACTACCAGCCGCTCTGCGGGAGAAAGATGAGGCTTTCTACTCCCATAAGGATTTACACCCTCGGAAACCCTGTACAGGGTCGCTATGGGTCGGAACCGACTCAACGGCATTTAACAACAACAACAACACCCAAAATGGGGGTGGGGGGCTACAAAGGCACAAAGTGACTAGCTTACAAGCTTTCAAGAGGGAGCCTAGTTTCAGAGTGTGCGGGGGAAGGCAGAATCTCTAACTGAGCAGGTTCCAACCTGTCTGGTGGCGCCAGTGAAAGGAGATAGGGATAAGACTCTTGTGGTACAATAGTGAATAATTGTTATCAGGACTAATTGTGAGTGTTGCAAATATAAAAGTAGACGCTTTGTAACAAAAGGAGGGAGGTCGTTGAACTTGCAGTCCAGAAGCAGAGGACCCTGGGAAAATCAAGTAAGAAAAGTTGAGTGTGGTACCCTATCCAGAGAATCAGTGACACCAGAGATGGAGGCAGAGATGATGAAGTGGAGAGATGGAGCAGCTGGGGACTCTGGACTCAGGGAAGGAGAGGGGCTATGTGCTGACAGCCGGGGGGTGGGCTTGCAGGGTGTGCCCTTTGGTTGTTTAAATGGTTGTACATTCCTGAGGGCTTCAGTATACATCCAAATAAAAACAACAGAGGGAATGGAAGCAAATGCTGTTGAATGATGATGCATGGAGTGGATTATAATCATTGCAGTGAAATGAAGTATGATAGGATGAATGCAAAGCTGATGTTATACCATATAGATTATCACCCAAACAGAATAGAAAGTTACTTGGGGAGAGGGATGTACGTCATTTAACATCATCTGAAAAATATCTTGTGGCATCCCTAAAAAGAAGGAAAGAAACTGCCAATATGATTTCTTCCAGAGGAAATTCAGTGTTTTATTATACATTATTTTCTATTCTTCATGCTGCCTGCTTTTGTATGAATCACAATGAATCCTTTAAACTGGTATATTTAAACATATTAAACAAACAATAGTTTAGGTAGAGATAGATATGTGGGAGTGCATGCACTATTGAGACTCAAATACTCTAACACTGATCATATAATATGTAGGTGAAGGGATATTATTTAAAACTGCAATATGCTAAGAAGGCAATGTGTTTATTTTAGCCATAATTACACCCAAAAATTATTTTTGCAAAGGTAACAAAGAAGTGATAAACTTAGAAGAATTAACCTTTCCGCCTTTTTTTTTTTTTTAAGACAACACATCTCTGTTATCGCAACAATTATTTAATGATCAGGATAGCCAAGGCAGATACAAACCTACTAAATCTGATGTAAAAATGAACCATGGGCTCTTACGTCTCCCAGACGCTGCTATTGTGCTTTATTTGTGATTGTATAATCTGGCTATTGAATTATTTGGAAAAATGAGCCAAAGCATTCTTAAATGAATTAAATGAAGTGTCCTTTATTCTTATCCTTTTTTTCTGAGGCAGAGTGATGGAGTTTAATTATGCACTGGCTAAACCAAAAAACTAAAAAGAAAAATAAACAATTTGAAATAAATGTAATCAAAGTGAGGATAAGAGTATCTGATATACTATTATAAATCAAGATTACAAATACCTTAAAAATTTAAAGATACTACAAGTGAGGAAATGCTTATGTTATAAAAAATTGTGGTAGTGTGTTGCTATGGGCAGAGGGTTTTATATTAAATATACAATTGGGGGAAAATACAATAGAACATTACTATAATGGGATGGTAAAAAAAAAATGACAAGAAGTCACTAATGTATTTCATTCAACATGGTGTCACATATAAAATCAGGTACTGAAAAGAAAACTTCAAAAGAATTTGGATGAAGTACTCAGAATAGTGAAAGAAATGATCACAAAGGGAAACTGTATGAATAGCAACAAATTGTGATACAGGAGATAAACAAAAGGAAAGAAGTATAATTCTGAGGACTACAAAATGGACAAGATGCTTAGAATAATAATTAAGGGATATTATGTGATTTTTTTAAAAAAATGAGTTTAAAAAGAAATGTGGAAAAAGTAAACCTAGTTTGAGAGAGCAAACATTGACAATGCAGAGATGATTAGATTTCATTACAAGCCCAGCTGCCTGAAATAATTTTGAACTAGGTGTTCTCTATCAATAATAGTAATACATTTCTAATATACTTATATATCCAGAATCCATATAAAATATAATTGTGATTAATATGGAATAATGTTTTGTATAAATTTGTATGCAGTAAATAGCCAATCTCTCACTAAATTTCTTTTATAATTTGAAGAGGTAAAGTACTTCTCAGAAAATATTTTTAGCTTAAGTCTTTGTTACATTTTGTTGGTGTTAAGTGCCATTGACTGAGTTCTAACTCATAGTGACCCTATTTAGGGTTTCTGAGGAGTGGCTGCTGGATTTGAACCACCACCTTGTGATTCAAACTGACCTTATGGTCCAGTACTTATCCTTTGGTGTCACACCAGTACCATTGTTGTTGTTAACTGCTGTTGAGTCGATTCCGACCCATAGCAACCCTGTATAGGGTTTTTGAGGAACAGCTGGTGAGCTTGAACCACCAATCTTGCAGTTCAAATGACTTTGCAGTCTGGCACATTAACCCTCATCACCACACCAGGGCACCAGTACTAGAAAATGCCAATTCCAAAAATATCAGTTCTGGTAAAAAAAAAAATCTAGAAATCCTTGCATGATTGAAAACTTTAAGAGGGACAAAATCTTCCTTTGAAATGCTTGTATTAGACACTCTGCTGGCACTGTGGGATTAGCATTTGGCTGCTAAACATAAGGTCAGAGGTTTAAACCCACCAAGTGCTACATAGAAGAAAGATGAGGCTATGTGCTCCCATGAAGATTTGCATCTAGAAAGCCTATAAAGAGTTGTTATAAATCCAAATCAAGTAGATGGCAGTGAGTTTTGTTTTGCTTTGGAATCTAGCATCTTACGGTAGGCACAGGATTTGTTAGTCACTGCTCTGATGGTTGAAAAATTGGTTCCACTATTTAGAAACCTATCCAGAATCTGAATTGGTGGTAATTCAAACTAAGATTGAATACAAATGAATGGAGAACTGGAATCCTACAATTTATACAACACATAACTTGATTTTGCCAAGTGAGAAATTCACCCTATATTATGTCAAAGAAAAGAAAAAGAATTAAGGATTCTCAATCACTTGAGTAGGAGTCCTGGTGTGGCACTGTGTGTTAATGCGCCAGACAGCAAAGACAGTACAGCAAGGTCGGCGGTTCAAGCTCACCAGCTGCTTCTCGGAAATCCTATACAGGGTCGCTATGGGTCAAAATGGACTCGACGGCACTTAATAACAACAATAACTTGAGTTTATAGAAAAGAACCCAAGTGACAGTGGAACATGTAAAAGGATAAATCTAAGAGGGCGCACAGTGCTTGTCCTACTGGAATCATCACCTTGAAAAATATACTCTCCCTTTTAGAATGAAATGATTGACCCTAAATGAATGATCAGAGCTAATAAAAAAGAAAAAAAAAATCAGATCAAATCAGCATTGTCAGGTATTCAAAGAACTGGAAGAAATTCTGCCAACAACCATTTTACATTTAGTGAGATAATCAGGAGGTGGCAATAAGCCACACAATTTAAAATTATGTTTCCTACTAAGATAGGCTTGTGTTAAATAAATGTGTACATAGGCAAAACAAAGGAGAATGAATAATTGGACTTTATTGAGTCATTTACAGTGTTTATAATAATGCTCAATAATTAACCTCCAGAAATCGGATGAGGAAAAATAGCAGGTATCTAACAAAAAGCATTATAATTATATAATTGTAAATTATTTAGAAGTGCTGTTTTATAGAGTAATCAGTAAAGAATGAGAAGCAGTGAACTAAGGAAAATCATGAAATGTTCATGCCTTAGTTGGCTTCCAGGTTCAAGGATTTGGTGGTAGTTATTTCTCCTTGATATCTGCTTCTTCTCAACACCCCACCTGCAAACTAGTGCCATTGACTTGTATGTGCATTTTTGACATATTTTATTTGTCATAAATGCATCTCAAGTACATCAGTTATCTTATCAGTCACTATATCCTCATACACTGCATATAAATATTCATTTTCTAACTATTATGTGTTTGGCCTTGACCAAATATTAACAGCCAAGGTCATTCAGTCAAAATGAGCTTTCAAGAACCATCCAATAAATCAGCCCAAACAAATTATTCACTGCTAAATTATCCACCACTTTGTGGTGGTTGTGAAAACGGTAGAGAACGGTCTGCTGCTACTATAAGCTAGTGTAATAAATAAACAAGATGGCCAGTTGTCAAGGGGTAAAAATTACACCATTGAAAATGCAATTGGGTTTCAGAGACCTTCATACTTACACTGTCTGCAGTAAGGAGAAACAGTATATTATAGTTCAGTCTTGAAGGTCATTTTTTTTTTTTTAACTTTAATTGCAAACTTAGGAATTATCATTGTTAACTATCATAACAAAAAATGAAAACCTATCAATAATTTAAGCTTGTATTAAGCAGCAAAATTACATATTTTGTTTAACATGGTATAAGAAATCTATTTAGGAATCATATTGCATTGCAGCTAAAATTGAAATTTAAATATTTATTTAGATGTTCACATATGTGTACATTAATCACACATTAGCATTTTAAAGTAGTCTATTTCAAAATAAAGTCATAACCAAAGTAGTCAAAATAGAGGGAGTATACTAAATTAGTCACCTTTAGCAAACATTTGAATAATCTTTGATCATAGTGCAAAGTAAATAATTTTGAATCATGATGACTGAAATATAAAATGTATAGTTCAAAGTTGACAAATCATTTCATTTTGATGAAGTACTTATACCCACACTGTAGGAAAAGGGATTTCTTTTTCTTTCTACCTTTTGTTTTTCTGTGTTTTGTTTTTATTATAGGTACATCTCAAGTCTGGCCACATCTTTCAAAATGATTTTGACAGGGGACCTAAGGAGTTTCACATCAAAAGAAAACAAAACACAAAAATAACCAACATCCAAGGAAAAAAAGAAACAAAACTAAAATGGTCTTCACCTAGAGCAGGAGCAGCTGCTATAGCAATGAACAAGCCAAGGAGCTCGAGCTGATCACAGTGAGAGCATAGTAACTATAGTGCCTAGCCTGAATGTGAAATCTTTATACAATGGTTCTTTTATTTTTTCTGTGGTATGCTCTTATATTTAACTGTTAAGAAAAAAATTAATTAGAGCTATTCTCAGTATATTGTCTATCTTCTTGATGTAACTAAAATCTGCCTCTCCTCTAAAGATGTTGCTTACAGTGATATTTTCTCACATACTTTTTTGTAACATTGTCACTGAAAGTATACTAGTAGACTTTAAGTGTTGTTGAGTCAGTTCCGACCCAAAGCAACCCTGTATAGGGTTTCAGAGGAGCAGCTGATGAGCTTGAAGTGTTGACCTTGCTGTACAAATCAACTTTGCAGTCCAGTGCATTAACCCACAGTGCCACACCAGGACTCCAATAATTTACTACATGTCCTTTATTGATTTATTTTTCAACCTATACCAAACCCAAACCGCACCACTATACTAAACCCCAAACCAAATTGTTGTGGTTTTTAAGGGCTGTCAAGTCAATTCCAACTCATAGAAATGCTGTAGAGGGTTTCCAAGAGTGGCTGGTGTGTTTCAACCACAGACCTTGGGATTCAGTGCATTATCCTGCAGTACCACACCAGGACACCAAATCAGTTGCTGTAAAATTGATTAGGACTAAAAGTTCTGGTAGCGTAGTGGTTACCAGTCAGGCTGCTAACCTCAAGGTGAGCAGTTTGAAACTATCAGTTCTTCTGCAGGATAAAGATGAGGCTATCTGCTTCTGCAACGATTTATAGCCTCAGAAACCCTATACAACAGGGTGACTGTGAGTCTTAACTAACTCCACTGCACATGACCAACACTACCACAAATGGTGACCTCATATGTTACAGAAAAGAACACATCCATAGAATTTTCTTGATTGCAAACTCCTTAATAATCTTGTGGAGTGTAGTGACGCTGTAGGATAAGCAATGGACAATCAGCAGTGAGAAAAAGATTGCACAAAAATTTACAGCCTTGTAAGCCCTATACAAGGCTGCTATGAGTCAGAACCAACTCTACAGCATTTACAGTAACAATAGTCCCTTCTTACACAAGTCTTCTATAAATCGCTCCTCATTCTTTGATTTGTTTAGCTTCTGATTCAAAACCACTCTTTCATACTTAATTCCCACTGTGATTTTTGGCAATTTCAATATCCATATGGACACTTTTTGCCTCTCCTTTCATTACTCTCTTCCTTTTGTGACTACCTCTCATACTCCCATGGGTATACCCTGGCATGGGCATTGTCAGAACCTGACTTCACAATCTTTCCATAATCACACTGTCAAAAATTTCATTTGTTGACTGCCATCTTTCCAGGTCACTCACTCTCAATTCTTGAACTTCATTTCATTCTAGAAGGAGGGATATATTGTTTTAAGGCGATGTAGCACCAAGACATAAAAACTACTAAAGTTACTTCCTTTTCACTCAACCTGATTCCTTTTAGTCTCACCTTCTGCTACACAGTTTACAATACATTTGGAGGGTCATTATAACGGCTCCTATGCATATGCCCTTAATTTTCTCTCTCTTATCAAATTCACTGTTCTCTCCAAAGAAAACCATAGCTCTGATCCCTAACTGAAGTCTGAAATACATATACAATTATGCTGAATTAGACCATTTCAAATAATATTTCTTCTGAATCTTAGTGCCTCAAAAAACAAATGAATAGACAAAAATAAGAAACAATCAAAACTTCACTTCCACAGTTCATTCAATCTTTCCACTCCCAAGGAACCACTGTGTTGCCTTCTCCATTCCAAAATGACTCGTCAAGATGTCCCACTATGACAGTTATCCAGCTGCCACATTCTTTATCTTTCTTCATGATTTTTATAAATGTACTTCTATACTCCTACTTAAGGAGAAGTCCACCACATCTACACTAGATCCTATCCCCTTTCCTTAGTCAAGAAAATCACTACAGCAATTCTCATTTTACTCTGTCACATAATCAAGTTTATTTACCTACTAGATGATTCTCATCAAAAACAATAGCATGATAAATATTCTCTTTGCTTCTTACAAGGGTGATGCAAATTGATCACAAAAAAAATTTGGACTCAGAAACTTGTTAAACCTATAGCAAACTCTAGGTATTTTGCAGTATAATTTTTTGTCTCTGTTGTATTTATTGAGAATAGATAGAGCATTGGAAACAATTCAAAACCTACAGAAAGAGGTCCAAACGATTAATAATAGAATATCAGAAATGGACAATACATTGAAAGGGCAAAAGA
>NW_006408626.1:7668005-7668547 GCF_000296735.1 Chrysochloris asiatica
GAACAGAAGATACTTCTTGAAAGAAAGACCTACAGTAAAAATGCAAAACAATAGAGGCAGATGGACTGTTACTACAAGAACAAACAAGTTACTTGCCCAGGAAACATCAAGGCAAGTGGTCGGGCCCCCTCAGTGCAAACCCCCTTCCAAGACTAAGACTCAATGGAAATACACGCTCTGATTGGTGACCACACTCATCACCGATAGGGAGAAGTGAGGTAAAAGCAGTACTGAAGCAGCAAGCTAAGCCCTACAATGTTTGGTGGGCTTCTGTGGATCCGGGTGGAAACCTGGTTAGCCAGCAGTATGGGGAGACTCTTGGGACCAGAGTCAGTGGCATGGCCACAGAGGACTAGAGTGGAGAGTGAAGCTACCAGCCGATAAGAAGAGAGGGCATATACACAAGAACAACCACACTTGCAGATGGTATCCACTTGACCTGGCTTCGATGACTGGATGATCAGAGCTCAACCAGGAGAAGAAAGAAGAGGAAAAAAAGAGTAACCCGATACAATTTGATGAACTTGACCTACACCTATGGA
>NW_006408626.1:7668647-7675784 GCF_000296735.1 Chrysochloris asiatica
ATGGTATATGGAGGGGATTATAATCAATGTAATGAAACAAGTTATATGAACTGTTGAATGTGAAACTGATGATGTGCCCTGTAAACTCTCACTCAATCCACAATAAAAACCTTAAATTAAAAATTAAAAAAAAAAGTTAAGCTAGAAAACTCTTCGGTTTTAAGAATACTTTAGGGGATATTTTTGATTTAGAATTTGAAGATTGTCTCAGGGAAATAGCTTTGATGGTGTATTCAGCTTTCAGGGCTTCAGAAATACTGCAGTTTCTCCTTTCCAATCAAAAGTCTTCTATAAAATCTTTGATCAGAATGTTCAGTAATAATTTGTTTTTGCTGTTAAGAGCCTCTGCATCAGTTCCGACCTATAATGACCCTGTATAGGGTTTCCGAGAAGCGGCTGATGGATTTGAACTGCAGAACTTGTCTTTCTAACTGACTTTGCAGTCCAGTACTTTATTCTGCAGTGCCACTCAGACACTTGAAGCTTCTTTTGCATTGATTGCAAGGATGTTCAAATGTTCATGGAGGCAATTAGTCACGCAGTCCATATTCTCCTCCTGTACATGACTTCCCTTCTTTTGTTGCTTCAGGCAAATATAGCCCAATTGTCATGGCTTGGATGGCCCTTTAATAGCTTTTAAGACGCCAAGTGCTATGCAATGAGCTAGAAGGTAGAACTAACTGGGATATGCCATGAAATTATGACCCTAAACGTCCATGCAAAGGAGTCAAAACTCATAAATTCTTTGGTTGCACTTAGCAGCATCAGCAGCTCTTCTTTTGTGTTGTTGTAAATATTATCTACCACACACCTTTTGCCAATTCATCTTTTTTACAGGTGTACAACTTAACAACAATGATGAAAATGGACTGTGTTAGGCTACCTCTAACCAATGTTAATTATCTGTCACCTTTAACCCTTCTTCCCACTCCTAGTAAACACTAATAACCTTTGGTCTCTATACACTTGCCTGTTCTTGTATTTTTTACAGAAGTGAGGTCTTTTAATATCTGTCCTTATATAACTGACTTAATTAACTCAGTACATGTCTTCAAGCCCCATCCATATTGTAGCATGTATCAAGTCTTTGTTTTTCATACGGACTCAGTCGTATGATTGATATATTCCATTATATCTTTGTGGCACACTTTATCCATTCATCTACTGATGGACATTTAGGTGGTTTCTTCTTTTTTACTATAGTGAATGGTGCTACAGTGAACGCTGATGTACAAGTATTTGTTTGAATCTGTTTTTAAGTTTCTTAAGTATATTTCTAGAAGTGAGATTGCTAGGTACTATGGTATTGCTACTTTTAATTTTTTGTGGGAACTGCCACACTGCTTTCCATTACTGTTACAGCACTAACACTTTTTTTTTTTTTTTTTTTTAATTTTCTGTTTTTTTCCTTTAAAATCTTAGACAGCCTAGTGTGAGAGAAATGGTATCTCATTGTGGTTTTGATTTGCAAAGTAGAAGAGGGGGAAAGAGTAATCACTCTAGCTAGCCACACTGACAACAGTGAAATTATAGGTAAGCTTGACAACAGCAGAAAAAAATAGAAAACTATACAGAAACTAACATAAATATAGAAAAAGTAGAGTAATTTGAAGCCTTTTAGAGTAGAAGCAATAGTGTTAAATATTCAATTGCTCCTGAGATCATGGTTTTAGAGCTACCACAACAAAGATAACAAATAATACTGTAGTAAATATGTTGGCATATTCTCTGGACAAAAAGCAATCCAGCTAGTGAAAGGGGAAAAAAAATTATTAAAATTTCAGCTACTATAAATATCTAGCGCTTTAGAATTAACAATTTTCCAAGTACTGTTGCTTAAGTACAATATTTAAATTATTGGCTTTTGTATTGAAAAGTACATGTCTACAAATGACTCATTAAAGATCTGATAGGAAGATGTGTGTCTCAAAGAGAAGGATGGTGAATTCTTTAATTACAATACTACTGTCCTTTGTATTTGGTTAATGAAGACAAATTAGCAGCCTAATTGAAAGATCTGTGTATAGATAAAAGAGAAATGAAGTTAATTGTTAGGGCAGGGTCTGGATTCTGCAGAGAAAGATTTATCTAAACTGAAACAGAGACTATGGAAACAGTTCCCCTAGCTTCCTTCTTGTTATCCTTGACCTAGGGCCTAAGCCATCATCTTTTGATCAAATAGCAAGGCTCATGTCCCTTAGGAAACCAACCCCAAAGGATGAACTTCTGGAGAAACCATGTAACTAAAAAGTAAAAGGGCAACAAATCTGAACTATATTATTGCCTCTGAAACCTGTTCATAATAACAGAAGCTTGGCATTAAGTCTATGATAAAGGAGAAGAGGTGGACTATCTAATAAGTTTGATATTTTGTCTCATACTCATACAGAAGCATATGTCATTTCTGTTGACATGCAGCTAGAATTTTTCCAGGTCCTTCTCATGAAAACCCTTTAGTTAATGTTTGGCACTGTATTTCCAGACTAGTAAGATAGTTTATGACTTTATTTATTATTGAAAATTAATTTGAAAAATAGTTTAACAATCATTCCATTTCCTAAAATTATTATAATTCAAAGAAAAATTACCTTTAAGACTGCTTTGAACCTCTAAAGCTATATCGAGAGCATTAAAAGGCAGAACTGGTTCGTTGGCAATTTGCAAAATCACTTCTCCAGAAAGCTGAAAGAAAAAGAAAAAAGGAAGTTTATTTTTATTTTGTATTTTTTCTCATTATTTCATATAATCTTATACATCAGAGGGAAAAAAAACAGAGGGAGCAAATACAATTTTATAAAATCTTTTCTTTAAAATCCCCTTTAAATTTTATTTTCCATTAAAAAAAACCCTCAATCTTTCCATGTCTCAGAGTAGAAGAAATATAATAGTGTGATCCTTTTATAAGCTAAAATGTTAAGCTATAACTTATTTTTTAGAAAAAGTTGTATAAATTTTAAAATAATTCCTTATGAAAGAGCTCAGAATGACACATAAAAGAAACAAAGTGTGCCATAGAGTTGGTTCCTTAGAGAAGAAAAACTTATAATCAGTGTTTGGTTACTAGACTCAATAAAATTCTAGACTAAATGGATAATCAACTTGCTTCATTTAAAAAATGAAGTAACCTAAAAAAAAAAAAAAAAATCCCTCCAAAATCTCAGGTGCTATTTTTCTTACTGCTTTACTATATTCTTAACTATTTCACCAAAGTTTAAAAACACTAAAACCATTTATAAATCTTTCTGTTCAATGTTAACATTGAATTTCACAAATACAGTCTTAATAGCATCCCCGATATTTATACATGGGATATTCATACTTGCATATACTCACTTACTTCCTACTGCAAAATTGTGTTAGAAAACCAACATACGCATTACAGATGAACCAGCATCTGCTTAATGTACTGAACAAGTCATATGCAGTCATAGACTTTTCAAAGGAACTTAAGGCTAGCATCACTGTCTTTGCTATCTCTTCCTCTTTCTCTCTCTTAAATGGTATTTAATATTTACCTAAGCTTAATGAATTCCCCTACGTATCTTGTAGTACTGAAATTAGTTCACTGGAAAATGGGACTGTGCTGATGGTATTAATACGCTACAAAATATGGTTAGTGATGAACGTATTTTCTTGTGAAACTACACAGGGGAAATTAGCACACTAATTCAAGACTGTACAGAATATATAAAAGATAACTTATAAGGAAAATATGATGCTAAATATCCAAATCTACATATTTAACTAGGGCCAAATTTCATTTAACATTTTAAAGTTGTGTTTCCAGCAATTGTTTTGGACAATTCATACCATGATAAAACAGTCAAGCAACTTGATTATCTATATTCTTGAGAAAAATTCATTCCCCAGAATCAAAAAAGAAAAAGAATCATCTTTGATGGACTTTGATTCCTATGAAGAATTTTTCTCCCAAATGCAGCAACCACCGCTTACTCAGTGCCTATGGTTTCTTTGAAAATTTCATTCCCCAGCATTATGATCACAAAACCCCAGAGAAGCTGTCTGTTTCTTGTACTGATTATGCTGGGTCTCAGAAGAAAGCATTATCTGTAATAGTCTGATAGGAATCCCTTTCTACTCCACCCCACTCATCTAAAGTATGCAAGGAAAATTGATATTTGGAAGTAAGCTATTTGTAAAAAGAAAATTTTAAAAGATTAAGAAACATTGTGTTTCTTTTTTCCAATTTGCACTAGATAATAGAATTACAGAACAAACATGTTTTGTTTACATTTCTGGAATCTGGAAACACACATTACAAAAGATTAAAATGAAATACAGGAGAGAGACGAAACGCTGCTTCTCTGTGTACTACTGGAGAAAGTTGGTGTTTTGTTTTTTTTTTTGTTTATCTGTTTCCTTTTTTCTCTTTTCTTTCTTTCTTTTTATTTATTTATTTATTTTTGAGTGACTTGGCTGCTCTAACAATTGGAATGTAAGCCAGACACCTTGCTATTACTTTCAAAGAGAACCTGGCAACAAAGATTGGGACTTGCAAGGCATGTGACTATGTAGAATGCTTAGACTAAATCAGTTCTTTTTTACCGCTTCCGAAGTAAAAGGGAGACTTATCTATTCCTTGCCAGGGAGCATGAAGAGATGAGTCATACTGGATACTCATCCAACCCAATCTGGAATTCAGCCCTCCTCAGGCCCATCTCAGTAACAACCCCCTACATTTATATAATGCCTCATTCATCTCAAAGTGCTTTATACATACTTATCTCACTTCGTTACAGAAGCACTAGTGGTGCTTGGTTAAGCACTTGGCTGCTAACCAAAAGGACACAGGTTGGAGCTGCTCCAAGGTAGTAAGATGAAACTTCATGCTCCCATAAAAATTTATAGCCTTGGAAACTCTACACAGAGTCACTATGAGTTAATGGTTGATGTTGTTGTGATGTGCCGTGGAGTCGGTTCCGACTCATAGTGATCCTACACAGGGTTTACAAGGCTGTAAATCTTTATGGGAGCAGAAAGCTTCATCTTTCTCCCATGGAACAGCTGGTAGTTTTGAACTGCTGACCGTGAGGTTTGCAGCCCGATTGGTAATCACTACGCTACCAGAGCTTCTTCTGAGATGATGGTAGTGGGTTTTAATTGTTGCTGTTTTTGTTTTTTGTTCACTAAACACATTGAGACTTCTCTCATAGAGAACATATAATTAACAACTGTTGTTGTTAAGTGCCATTAAGTCTGTTCCAACCAGTAGTGACCCTATATAGTATTACCAAGGAGCGAATGGTGAGCTTGAACCTTGTGGTTCAAACCGACTTTATAGTACAGCGTATTAACCCACAGTGCCACAACTGTAGTGAGATAATAACAATGTTGTTTTTGTTGTTAAGTACTGTCTGACTCACAGCAACTCTGTATAGAGTTTCTAAGGAAAGGCTGATGAGTGTGAAACTCTAACCTTTTGGTTAGTAACCCAGTGTTTATGGGACAGCACCACACCAGAACTCTAATTTATTGAGCATCTACAAGCTCTGCTAGTGTAGTGGTTACAAATCGGGCTGCTAACCTCAAGCCTGGCAGTTTGAAACTACCAACAGTTCCATGGGAGGAAGATGAGGCGGTCTGCTCCCATAAAGATTTGTAGCCTTGGAAACCCTGTGTATGGTCACTATGAGTTGGAACTGACTCCATGATACTTAACAACAACAACACAAGCTGTTAGATGCTTTTCAGAAGTTTTTTTTTTGTTTTGTTTTGTTTTTTTTACCTCTTTTTCTTTATTTCTCACAACACAACAAGCCAGATTTCTTTACATTTATATTATAAAGAAACCGAGACTCACAGAGAGTTTGGAACTTGCTCAAGTCAACATATACAAGTATGATTTGAAGCCTTATGCTCTTTCTTTTTTCTTAGAACGTAAAATTTTAGCCATGATCAGGCAAAATGCAATTTTACTGGTTACTTGTAGAGAGCTAAAGCTAAGTTGCAAATCTCTTTATTTCTTGTCCTCTGCTTCCACTATATAACAGAGTTTTACAGTGAAAAATCTATGCTTCTTGTAATGTTATCAAGTATTTACCAAAATGTATCAAAAACTCTGGGTGGCTATATTTGGTTCCTTCTGACACATAACATCAGAAACTCAAGAGCCACTCAATTTCTGGAAAATTAGTAGACTTCTGTTAAATGGCATTATAGGAACCCCACAAGCACACAATCTACCTCAAGATCCCCATATCATTGTTCCCTCATTAATCTTATTAGAGCATCTTACTCCTGATCAGAGGATGAGGGGCAACTTTTTTTGAAAGGAAAAAAAAATGTTTTATAAGAACAAAAATGTTGAAAAAGTAAAAGGATTTTTACAGTGAAAAATTAATGAATATCACTTTCAAAGACTTACTTTCTTACTAAATGCTATTGATTTTCCTAGAATTAGTGGTCTCATTGGTGTTAGTTAAGATCAGACTGTCAAAAGATAATAACTACACATAGAGATTTTTACATTTTAAGGGTAATAAAGGAAAATTATGGTTATTACATTAATTTTTTCCTTTTAATCTGAAATAGATTTAGCTTTATTTAAAGGTTTAAACAAGTATTTTAAGAATGTTAGTTAAGGAGAAAAGTATATAGATAAAATATGTGTAGTTGCTGTTGTTGTGAAGAGACATCAAGTCTATTCCAACAAATAGTGACCCTGTACAGCGTTTCCAAGGAGCAACTGGTGGGTGTGAACCACCAATCTTGCCATTAGCAGTCCAGTACTTATCCATAGTGCCACACCAGGACTCCTATGTTACAGAATATATAGAGCCCTGTGTCCCACTGTAGGATAAGCACTCGGTCACAAGGTTGGTTTGAACTGTATCATCAGTGATTAAAACTCATCAGGCACTCCTTGGAAATACTATGCAGGGTCACTGACAGTCAGAATCAACTTGATGGCACTTAGCAACAACAACCACAGAACCACAGATATATACACTTGTGTGTCTGTGTGTGTATATATATATATGTTGTTAAGTGCCATCGAGTCGGTTCCGACCCATAGCGACCCTGTAACAGGGTTTCCGAGGGTGTAAATCTTTACGGGAGTAGAAAGCCTTATCTTTCTCCTGCGGAGCGGCTGGTAGTTTCGAACCGCTGACCTTA
>NW_006408626.1:7680343-7685995 GCF_000296735.1 Chrysochloris asiatica
TTTTGTTTGTGTGTTTTTTAAAAAAGTTGAAGTGTATATAGAGAAATACTGTTAACTGATGGTACATGGAGGGGATTATAATCAATGTAATAAAACAAGGTATATGATTTGTTGAATGTAAAACTGATGATATGCCCTGTAAACTTTCACTCAATCCACAATAAAAACTTCTAAAAACAAAAACAAAAACAAAAACAAAACATGCAGGTCCTAAGTGGAGACAACCAGTCACCTGGAACAGAATTTCTGTCCTTTACAATTAATTACTTGAAGCCTTCTTCTTAAGGAAAAAAATTCATGGAATGTTTTGGGGGCCTTGTCAAAGAGAGATACCATTTTGTCTAAAACACACCATAGTTTGTGAGGCACAATAGCTGTGGGACAAAGACAGGGGAAAATTGTTATGGAATCATTAAGCTTAGAGGACAAAAATGATTAAAGATATCATCATTTCTATTGCAAGTTTTTGAAAGTAGTAGGATACTTGTGATGGATTAAAGTAGTCTTGGCTAAAGTTGCTTGGTATCAAAAGATTTAAAAATTCATTGAAGAATTCTAAAAGCCACTGGGAGAGAAATTCACTTTAAAGAGCCTAAGACTTATAATATATAGGATGCCTGGCAATATTTGAGATGTCTGGTTCCTAACAGTGGTGGCTATTAGGAATTCCTTGTCCACTAACCTGTCTCACTCATGGGCCTACCATAGGAAAAGTATGGACGGACTTTTAAAATAGCATTAGCAAACAGTGGTGAATCAGAAGTCCAGTGCTATTGGTCAATGAGAAAGGTCTCCTTTAGTTACTATCATGCCTCCTACAACAGCAAGGATTCCAGGATATCTGGTTTGGCCATTGTCAAAGAATGCTTTGGCCATTGTCAAGAGGCTGCAGCCAATAGATCATGCAAAGACTCTCTGGATTCCATGGGAAAAATGAGAAATCAGTAGGGTGGGGAGCAATGAAAGGAGGTTAAGTTAGGGTGTGACTTCACAGCAATTTAATTTAATTATTAAAGAGATGGATCCTTTATTTGTCCTGTAAATAAAGAAAGGTATATTTTTAACAAATATTCACTAACCACCTATCAAGGTCTGGCCATTAAAGACAATTCTTAACCACAAGGAGCTAACAGTCTAGAAATACAGATTACTTGGGAGTCCTTCTGTGGAATTGTAGGATAAGCAATTGACCACAAGGTTGTTCTGAATCACAAGGTTGGCAGTTTAAACTCACCAGCAGCTCCTGGGAAACCCTGTATAGGGTAGCTATGAGTCTGAACTGACTCTACGGTACTTAACAACAATAACACTTATTACCTGACTCTACTCTTACTTTTCAGCCTGCTTAAAGCTCGTATCTTCTGTGTTGTCACCCTAAATATTGACAACACAATCTAGAATTATCTTTAGTTTGAGACCCCCACCAGAAGCAGACCCTAAAATAAATTTTAATACCAATAGTTCATTGAGGTGAGGGTAGCAAATGAGAAGGAGAGATAGATAACAAAGGGAAGACATCCAACAGAAGGCATTTAATCAAACCAACTACCACTAAGGGAGCTTAATCCTGCTGGAAGAAACCTACCTAATTGTAGTTGTTAGGTGTGATCAATCTGGTACTGACTCAGTATGACCCTATGCACAACAGAATACCTGTTCCTGCACCAACCTCACAAATATTGCTATGTTTGAGTCCATTGTTGCTGCCACTGTGCCAATCCATCTAGTTGGGGGTCTTCCTCTTTTTCTCTTTTTTCTCTGACCTTCCACTTTATCAATCATGATATCCTTCTATAGGAACTGATCACTTCTGACAATACATCTGAAGTATAAGAGATGATGTCTGGTCATCCTGGTTCCAATGAGCATTCTAGCTTTCAACACAGATCTATTTGTTCTTTTGGCAGTCCATGGTATTTTTAGTATTCTCATCTGACACCATAATTCAAATGCAGCATTTATTCTTCCTTAATCACTGTCCAACTTTCATATACATATGTAGTTATTGAAAATACCATGACTTGGATCAGGGACACCTTAGTCCTCAAACTGACATCTTTGTTCTTGAACACTTTAAAGAGATCTTGTACCATGGACTTGCCTAATGCAATGCATCACTTAATTTCTTGACTGCTGCTTCTATGAGTGTTTATGGATTATCTGAGCAAAATGAAGTTTAACAATTTCAATTTTTTCTCCATTGATAAGGATGTTGTTTATGGTTCCAGTGGAAAGGATTTCTGTCTACTTTACACAGAGGTATAACCCATGAACCTGTACTGAAGACTGTGGTCTATGATCTTCATCAGAAAGTATTTTAAGTCCTCGTCACTTTTTGCAATCAAGTTTTTATCACCAGAACATTACAGGTTGTTAGTCAGTCCTCCTCCCATCCTAATGCAATGTTTTTCTTCATATAAACCAGCTTTTCGGTTTACATACTAAGCATACAGACTGAGTAAGTATATGAAATAATACAACCCTGGTGCACACCTCTGCTGATTTTAAACCATTCAGTGTTCCCTTGTTCTATTCGAACAACTCTTGGTCTATATACAAGTTCCTCATGAGCACACTTAACTGTTCCAGAATAGTCATTCTCTGCAATGTTGTCCATAGCTTGTAATGATTCACACAATTAAAAGCCTTTGAATAGTCAATACAACAGGTAAACATCTCTCTGGTATTCTTTGCTTTCAGCCAATATATATCAGCCACAAGCAGTGATATCTATGAATCCAGCTTAAATCTATGGCAATTCTCTGTCAATGTACTTTGCAGCCATTTTTGGGTGATTTTTTAGTAAAATTTTATTTGTATAAAATATTAATGATATTGTCTGAGGACTTCCACATTCCCTTGAGTCACCTCTTTCTGGGAATTGGGCACAAATATAGCTTTCTTACAGTCAATTGGCCAGGTCTTTCAAATTTCTTGACATAGATGCAAGAGTGCCTCCAGTGCTTCATCAGTTTGTTGAAACACTTCCATTTGTATTCCATTCATTCCTGGAAACTTGTTCTTTGCCAGTGCCTTCAATGTGCCTTGGACTTCTTCCTTCAGTATCATTGACTCTTGATCATATGCTATCTCTTGAAGTGGTTGAACATCGACCATTTTTCTTTGGTACAGTGACTCAGCGTATTCCTTCCATCTTCTTTTGAAGCTTTCTGCATCATTCAATATTTTGCCCATAGAATCTTTCAATATCTTAAGTCGAGTCTTTAATTTTTTCTTCTGTTCCCTCAGCTTCAGAAATGCTGAGCACATTTTTCCCTTTTGGTTTTCTAACTCCAGGTCTCTCCACATTTCTTTATATTTGAATGTCTTCTCAAGTTGCTTTTAGAGATTTTATATTCAGCTCTTTTACTTTCTTTTTTCATGTACTTTAGCATCCCTATGATGGAGAACAAGTTTCAGAGTCTCTTCTGAAATCCATTGTGTTCTTTTCCTTTTTTTCTTGGATTCTTAATGACATGTTGCTTTCTTCCTGTTTAATGTTCTAGATGTTATTGCACAACTCTTCTGGTCTTCAGTCTTTGCTGTCTAATGCATCAAATGTGTTCTTCAGATGATCTCTAAATTCATGTGGGAAATTTTAAAAGTCAGATTTTTGGGCCTTGTGTACTTGTTTTGATTTTCTTTAGCTTCAGTTTGAATTTACTTGTGACCAATTGATGGTCTGTTGCTCTGTAGTCTGCCCCTAGCCTTGTTTTGGCTGATAATATGGAGCTTTTATACCATCTCTTTCCATTGTTGTTGTTGTTAAGTGCCATTGAGTCTGTTCTCACACATAGAGACCCTGTATAGGGTTTCCAAGGAGCAGCTGATGAGCTTGAACCACTGACCTTGCAGTTCAAATGACTTTTCACTCTGGCACATTAAGCCATGTAGTCAATTTGATTTCTGTGTATTCTATCTGGTAAGATTCATGTATATATTCATCTTTTTTTGTTGTTTAAAATAGGTATTTGCAATGAACAAATCATCGGTTTTACAAAATTCTGTCATGTGATCTCCAGCACTGTTTCTATCACCAAGTCATATTTTTCAACTACTGATCCTTTCTCCTTGTTTTCAACCTTTGCATTCCAATCACCAATAATTATCAATACATCTTGTTTGCATATTTGATCAATTTCAGACTGAAGAAGCTGATAGAATTATTGAATTTCATTATCACTGGCTTTTATGGTTGGTATACAAATTTGAATAATTGTGTTATTAACTGGTCTTCCTTGCAGGCGTATAGATATTATCCTATGACAGACAGCATTGTACTTCAAGTCAGATCTTAATATGCTCTTTTGGATGATGAATGTGACACCATTTCTCTTCAATATATCTTCCCCGTCATAGTAAGCCATGTATTGTCAGATTCAAAAAGGCCACTACCAGTCCATTTCAGCCCCCTAATGCCCAGGATATTGATTTGTATGCATTACATTTCATTTTTGACAATTTCTAATTTTTCTAGATCCATACTTTGTACATTCCATGTTCTGATTATTAAGGTTTACAGCTGTTTCTCTTCATTTTGAGTTGTGCCCCATCAGTAAATGATGGCTTTATGTCATTCGGGTCATCTCAGTCAACACTACTTGGAGTAGGAAGCACTTCCTCAGGCTATTTTGAATGCCTTCCAACTTTAGTGGCTCATCTTCTGGCACTGTAGCTGACAATATTCTTGTGCTCTTCATCATGTTTCAATAGTCAATATTCTGGTGCTATCTGAAGTGTTCCACTGGTATAAGGTTTTCAGTGACTGAATATTCGGAAGGTGTCCATCTGTCCTTCTCCATAGTTGGTCTTTAACTGAAAGCTCATCTGAAACCTGTCTACCATGGTTGACCCTGCTGGTATATAAAATATTGGTGGTATAGCTTCCAGAATCACAGCAACATACAAACCACAGCAATATGACAAACTGACAGATGTGCGTTGGAATAATCCCAGAGGCCATTAGATAATAGGTGAGCACTGATTTTCCAACTCCAATCATGCATCTGAGGAGGGTTGCTATGTGGAGATGCTAAATCACTGGTCCTTCTTACTGTCTTATATACTAGCATAAGGCTTGCTGTTTTATTGTTTTGAAGAAAGTCCCAGGTAAAGAGATGAAATCTGGCATTTGGAAATCTATTGCTAAACTAGAACACTTGCTTTCTATTCCCCATCATAAAAAAGTGACTGATACATTTTTTGTTGTTGTTTTAACATATCTTTCTAATTTTGATGACTGTCATCACTGATCTGCTATTAAATTGCAGCAGAGAAAATAATTTCACAAGAAACTTTGAAATAACCAATTGCATTCATTTACTCATACTTTAAATTATATTTGTTAATGCATGAACTCATAATTTCAACTATGCTATGCACACTGTTCCTAACAAAGATTATACAATGTTAATATTTTTAGTGCTTTGGAAAAAAGAATCTTCAGGATATCAAGTTTATCTTTTCCTGGATTTAGTAGTAATTTGCATAGAGCTCTGTTGATTGGAAAATTAGCAAATTAAGTATCTTAGTAGTTATTAACTAGGAGTCCTGGTATAGCACCACAGGATAAGCACTTCCCTTCAAGGTCAGTTTGAACTGCAAGGATGGAATTGACTTGATGGGTAGCGTAGTGGTTACAAATCGGGCTGC
>NW_006408626.1:7686095-7686595 GCF_000296735.1 Chrysochloris asiatica
GTGACTGGATTACAAGTTTTCAAGAGGAAGTTTAAGTTTCAGAGTGTGCAAGGAAAATTAGAATCCCCACTGAATAGTTTTCATCTTGTCTAGATAGCTCTGGTAAAAGGAGATGGGGATAACATTCTTATTATTCAATAATGAGTAACTGTTATCATGATGAATTTTGATGGGCACAACCGTAAAGATAGGAATTTTGTAACATAAAGCAGGGGAGTAGTTAATCTTACATTCCAGGAACAGAGGACCCTAGGACCATCAAGGGAGAAGAGCATGAGCAGAATGTGGAACCTATCCAGAGAAACAGCAATACCAGAGATGGAGGCAGAGATGATGACATGGGGAAACAGAGCATCTGAGGACTATAGACTGATGAAAAGAAAAAGGCTGTGTGCTGGTGCCCAGGAGGCAGGTTTGTAGAATGTGCTCTTCGGTTGTTTAAATAATTATATATTCCTGAGTGTTTCTGTGGACATCCAAAAAAAAAAAAAAAAAAAAAG
>NW_006408626.1:7686695-7694802 GCF_000296735.1 Chrysochloris asiatica
CTATGAGTTGGTACCGACTTGATGGCACCTAACAACAACAACAACAATACTTTAATATCAAACTGTGTTTAAATGTTGATATTGTTAATAATAATAATATTAGTAGCACCTTGTACTTATGAAGTTTTGTCATGCTCCTCTGTACCAGGCATTATTATAAATTCTTGGCATAAATTTCCTCATTTAATCCTTACATCAGTTTTAGCCTATTCATGCAGATGAAGAACAAAACATTAATTAGATAAGAAACTTTGCAAAGGCTGCATAAACTAAACTCAATGCCATTAAGCAGATTGCGATTCATTGTAACATTACATATAGTTTTGTGAAACTGTCAACCTTTACAAGATCAAACAGCCTCATCTCTTTGTTGTGTAGTGGCTAGAGGGTTTGATTCCCCAACCTTGTGGTTAGCAGCCAAACACTTAATACATTGCACAGTCAGGGCTCCTTACATCATAATTATAAAATATGAGCATACACAATCTGACTTAAGAATATGAACTTTTATAAGTACTCTACATTGCATCTTTTTCTTTTCTCTCCAATCCTGTCCTCAATTTTTACCAGTAGAGAGAACAATGGGCACATAGAAAACATTCACGAAAGTTGAGCATATAATTTTAAGATCAAAGATTGACTACATCTATGATGGATGTTTAAACTAGACTTGTAAAAATGGTCTTGTCAGGAATCACAACTTTTGTTATTTGTTTGTTGTTGTTGTTGTTAGGTTAGGTGCCATCGAATTGGTACCAACTCATAGCAACTCTTTGCACAACAGAATGAAACACTGCCCATTCCTGTGCCAGTGACAATTTATCAATCACTGTTACATTTGATCTCATTGCTCCTGCCACTGCCCAATTCATCTCGTTGGGAATCTTTCTCTTTTTCTCTGACCCTCCACTTTACCAAGCACACTGCCCTTCTCCAGAGACTGTTCGCTTCTGATGATATATCTGAAGTATAAGAGATGATAGTCTGACCATCCTGGCTTCTGAGGAGCATTCTGACTGTACTTCTAACACAGTTTTGTTTGTTCTTTTGGTAGTCCATGGTACTTTTAATATTCTCCTCCAACACTGAATATCAAATGCATCAATTCTTCTGTGGTTTTCCTTATGCACTGTCCAACTTTCACATATATATGAGGCTACTGAAAATACCATGGCTTGGGTCATGCACACTTTAGTCTTCAAACTTACATCTTTGCTCTTCAACACTTTAAATAGGTCTTGTGCAGATTTGCCTAATGCAATACAACATTGACTACTGCTTCTATGAGTGTTGATGGCTGATGTGAGCAAAATGAAGTCTTTGACAACAAGATTCTTTTCTTTATTTATATGAATCTTATTTATTGGCCCAGTGGTGACTATTTTTGTTTTCTTTACATTGAGGTGCAAACCCTACCTAAAAGGTTGTGGCTTTTGATATTTATCAGTAATTACTTTAAGTCAGCTTCACTTTTAGCAAGCAAGGTTGTATCATCTGCAGACCACAGGTTGTTAATGAGTCTTCCTCCTATCCTGATGCCACATTCTTCTTCATATAATCTGGCTTCTTGGATAATGTGCCTATCAGACAGATTGAATAAGTAAATGTGGTGAAAAATATAACCCTGGTGTACACCTTTCCTAATTTTAACCTTTCTGTGTTTCCTTGTTCTGTTTGAATATTTGCCTCCTGGTGACAGGTTTCTCATGAGCACAATTAAGTGTCCAGGAATATTCATTATAAGCAATGTTGTTCATAACTTGTCATGATCCATGTAATCAAAGGTCTTCGTTTAGACAAAAAGCACCAATTAAATATCTTTTTAGTATTCTCTGCTTTCAGCCAAGATCCATCTGATGTCAGCAATGATATCTATCCCTCATTCCACATTCTTGTCTGAATTCAGCTTGAACCTCTGGCATATCTGCGTCAGTGTACTGTTGCAGCCATTTGTAAATAATCTATAGCAAAATTTTACTTACATGCAACATTATTGATACTGCCTATTGATTTCCGCATTCTGTTGGGTCTCTTATCTTTTGAATGGGCACAATTATGGATCTCTTCCGATCAGCTGACTTTGTAGTTGTCTTCCAAATTTCTTGGTATAAATAAGTGAGTGCCTCCAGTGCTGAAACAGTTTGTTGAAACATTTCAATTTGTATTCCATCAGTTTCCAGAGGCTTGTTCTTTACCAATGCTTTCAATACACCTTGGACTTTTTCCAGTATCAGTGACTCTTGATTCTATGTTACTTCTTGAAATTTATTTTTGGTCCAATGAATGTGTATTCCTTCCATCATCTTTTGATCCTTTCCATATCATTCAATATTTTGCTCGTAGAATCCTTCAATATTGCAAGTCAAAGTTTTAATTTTTGGTTCATTCCCTCAGCCTGAGAAATGATGAGTGTGTTCTTTTGGTTTTCTAACCCAAGGTTTTAGTTATTAGTCAATATTAAGCTGCAAGCTTATCAAGATGTTATTTTCTTGAGCTTAGAAAAACTGATGCAGACAATTGTGAAATATAAGAATCTTCTAAGATACCCTGAGTGAATAAAGTGTTTCTTTCTCTTTGTCTTATAATAAACAACAATGACTAAATAGATAGCAAATACAATTAGAAGAGGAGGGGCAATGAATGATGGGAGTCAGCCCAATCATAGGCAATTATCTGTCTTAGTAGACTGTAAGTCGTTACCTCAATCTTAAATTCTTTGAAAAAGTTACATACAAATACTTATTAAAAATTAACATAAAAACAGCAAATGGTTTATCAGTGATCATTCATCTGTCCATACCCAAATTAACTGAGGTAATTTCCCATGCTAAATAAATACTTGTGTACTTACTCTTTGAGGGATTATGTTAGAAGTCAGGTATTTCAAGGCTATTTACATGAGAAAAGAAACATTTTCCTACAATTCTTAAATAATAAAATACTACAAGTTTCTATGAAAGAGTATATTGCTATATAATGTCAAATTGCTTCTGAGTCATATTCCATGTGTGGCCATATATGACAGATTAGAACTACACCACTGTGTTTGTTAAACTGCAATCTTTATGATATAGGTTGTCAGATGTACAGGGGTCCTAGTTCATCTAAGAAGATCAGGACAAACTTCTTTAAAATGATTATTTTTTGTATGTAAAATCCATTACTAGGCTTACTGGAAAGAATCAGAAGCAGAGTTGGGCAAAATTTGGTTGCTTACTTGGATTTTATATACCTTTATACAACAGTAAAATAGTTAAAAATATATTTTCTGTTTATTTAATATAATAAGAAATATTTCTTGAAGGTTTCTTCTAAAAGAAAATCCATGTCTTAAGGAAAAGGAAGTGAGTTCTTTCTTACCTTAAAGTTCCCCACCACCCTCAACACACACAAGAACACAAACACACATACACACACACACAACTAGCACTACCACTAACAGAAATCAAATTCTCTGTTTTTCAGATGCTACCACAGCTATTCATGAGCAATCTGTACCTGGACCAAGAAGCAGTTGTTCAAACATAGCATGGGAACACCAAACGTTTTAAAATTAAGAAAGGTGTGCGACAAGTTTGTATTCTTTTACCATACTTATTCAACCTGTATGCTGAGCAAATAATATGAGAAGCTGGGTTCTATGAAGAAAAATGTGGCATCAGGACTGGAGGAAGACTCATTAACAACCTGCGATATGCAGATAATACAACCTTGCTTGCTGAAAGTGAAGAGGACTTAAAACATTTACTGATAAAGAATAAAGAGCACAGCCTTTGGTATGGATTACATCTCAATGTCCAGAAAACAAAAATCCTCACCACTGGACCAATAAACAACATTCTTATCAACGGAGTAAAGATTGAAGTTGTCAAGGACTTCATTCTTCTTGGATCAACTATCAATACTCAGGGAAGCAGCAGTCAAGAAATCAGGCGACATATTACATTAGGCAAATCAAAGGCACAAGACCTTTTTAAAGTGTTGAAGAGCAAAGATGTCAGTTGAGGACTAAGGTACCACTGACCCAAGCCATGGTATTTTCAATAACCTCATATGGATTCAAAAGCTGGACAGTGAATAAGGAATATCATAGAAGAATTGATGCCTTTGAATTGTGGTGTTGGAGGAGAATACTAAAAGTGCCATGAGCTACCAAAAGAACCAATAGATCTGTTTTGGAAGAAGTGTCACCAGAGTGTTCCTTAGAGGCAAAGATGGCCAAACTTCATCTCTCATACTTTGGACATATTGTCAGAAGGGAACAGTCATTGGAGAAGATAAGATGCTTGTAAGATGGAGGGTCAGAGAAAAAGAGGAAGACCCCCAACAAGATGGATTGGCCATGTGGCAGCACTGATGGACTCAAGTGTGGCAGCAGTAGTGAGGTTGGCCCAGGATCGGACATTGTTTCATTCTGCTGTGCATGGGGTCACTATGAGTCGGTTCCGACTCGATGGCACCTAACAACAACAACAACAACCACAGCTATAATGTGGCAAATAAGGTAAAGGATGTTTATTTTTAAAAAGAACATTATATGTTTATAAAATCATGTACTTGGTAAATTATTTGAAGTAATTAATCATGGAGAGGAAAGACTGGAGAACCTGATTTAAAGGAATGTAATAATGCTAAAGAAGCATACATCAAATATTAAACATGCAGTAAGATCAAGGAGGTCCATGATTTCTTATTTATAGCTTATTCATACAGACTCTGTTTTCACAGATAACACTGGATATCTGTGCTTGCAAAATAATACAGCTTTATGTTCTTAAAATTTAATAAAGTAATGTTTCAGTAAAAGATAAAGATGCTTTTTCTCCTAACACACAGCCATTAAACAAAGGATATACGGTAATAGTGGAGTCAACCACATACATATATAATCAATTATTTTAATTACCAGGTCATTATTATCATTTTGATAAAAATATCAATATATATATTTTTTGTTTGTCTTAGTTGAAAAGCCAACAAAATTAATAAATTAAATCTTCATTCTAGTGGACACTGAAATATTGCTTTTCTAAGAAATAATGTCTTCAGAATATTCTTACAATTTAAAACACAAACAAACAAAAAAACCCACAGAAAAATAACAACATCTTGTTTCCTTATTTTAGAGCCTAAAAGTTAATAGAGGAGGGGGAAGACATGGGAATAAAACAATAAAACTATAGGTTTTTCTTTTGAACTTGCTGCTTCTACCTAAAGATACTTTAAATAATGGTCAAAATATAAATGAAACTTGTTGTTGTCAGGTGCCATCGAGTCGGAACCGACTCATAGTGTCCCCATGCACAGCAGAACGAAACAATGTTCTATCCTGGGCCAACCTTACTACCGCTGCCACACTTGAGTCCATCAATGATGCCACCTGGCTGATCCATCTCGTTGGGGGTCTTCCTCTTTTTCTCTGACCCTCCACCCTACCCAACATGATATCCTTCCGAGTGACCGTTCCCTTCTCACAATATGTCCAAAGTAGGAGAGACGAAGCTTAGCCATCCTGGCCTCCAAAGAGCACTCTGGCTGTACTTCTTCCAAAACTTACTGCATACCAAAAAATTGTTCATGGAATTTCTTTTCTTTCTCTAAATGCAATAAATATTGTTGTAGACTATTACACAGAGACAAAAAAATTTAAAAACAGTAAAAGAAAAATCTTTAGATACTTTTATACATGATTATAGATAGATCCTTTTATATATGATTATATTCATGACATGTTTCTTATACCAACTCTCTCTGAAACAGATGATATTCTTCAGTTGAATACAAACCATACATATATAAATAAGAAATTGCACCAAAAAAGTACATTGTCAAAAGTTCTGAATTTTCAGAATTTCTCCATTTTTCTTCACATGCTGCTCAGTTTTCAAACAGCTGCTTATATTTCCTTGTTTCTCAAACACTCTAGAGTATGTTTACCAATACAAACAACATAATAATTTTTTAATCCTTATTTGAGCTAATCAGTTAGCAAGCATGATATGTTCCTGCTTGGACCTACAACCTGGGGGCCTGAGGTATAATGCATAAAATTCATTCTATGTGATACTTTGATATCTGAAATCAAGGTCTCAAAGCCTACCCATAAGTTCCCTGGCTCCATTATGCTCCTATAGATAAAGTTCATTAGCCAAACAATCCTCTACATCATAAGGTCTAGGCACTGTGCGTGTTTATTCCTAATTAAAATACTTTAGTTCCCTGTCACTTTTCAAAACTCTTCAAACAAGTCAATCACCACCAATTCTCACAAGAACCAAAGGTCAATGACGCTTGCCAATGAAGTTTCTTTTCTATCTCTAAATGCAATAAATATTGTTGTAGACTGGATTGCACAGAGTGGGACATGAAATTTAAATTTACTACAAGGCATGTCTTCCAAAGCGCCTTTTCTCTCTGCTCCTAAGTACAACCCCCTTTGTCATTCAATCAAGGTATCCTCTTTCTTGATTGTGACTAATAAACTGTCATGCTCACTGTGCACTTTGAGTCCCCTATGTCTGATCATCCCTCTACTCTTAGGACATATATTCATATCACTCCAATTCTTTTTTTCTGGAGAACCCTGACTAATAAAACTTCCAATAAGATAACCTACCATAAAACCACTGCCATTAAATCAGTGGTGACCCTGGATAGGTTTTCCAAAGCTGTGAATATTTATGGGGATAGAAAGACTCATCTTTCTCCAATGAAGAAGCTGGTGGTTTTGAACTTCCAACCTATGGTTAGTTGTCCACTATTTATCCTACAATGCCAACAAACATCCTTAATAGGATAAAGAAGAAGGGAATAAAATAGAACTCTGAGCTAATCATTAACAATGTGAAGCAATTTCTATTGTCAAGGTATTTACAATTGAAAAGTAAATATATTAATAGAGAAAAACAAAGAAGACATATAAAATGGCATATCCAAAGGTCAAAATAGTAGCATGATCAGAAAATAAGGTTGGAATCAGTGGTCACTGTGGGCAATAATAACTGAAGAATATTTATAAAAGAATATTGTACTTTTAATTATACCTTTAAAAATAATAGTGACAAGAAGGAGAAAAAAGATAAGGCAGCACTCTCAGCAAAATGAACAGACAAGTGTATATTCTGATTCCAATCATAAAGTAAGACCATTTTAATGCAAGGAGGATTCTTTAAAAATAGATAACAAAAAAGTTAAGATCTTCTTGTAAAAAGATATTTTATTTGCCAATATGAAGTAGAGGCAAAATATATTCCATTTAGACTGTGATGTTTTTCTAATCAAAAAATATTTCTAAAGACTCATTATGTGATTATTAATAAATTATTCTGGATAAAGCCTGAATCCATTCTATGCAATAGGTCACTGCAGCATCTCTTCTGGAAAGGTGAAAATAAGAACATTTCATTTCTTCATTTCATTTGGTAATTCAAGGTAATTCAAGTTTTCATTCATTCAATCATAAAACACACATAACGTCTTAATAAATTTTGCTGATATTGCAATGACCCTGATTTTATGATGTCAAGATTTGTCCATTGCTCTTCTATGAGCCTCAATGTCTTTATAATTGCTCTTTAACACCTAATTGTAATACTCTTGAATTTTTAATATCTATTTTCTTAGAGAATGATGCTGAGAATATTGAGGGATTTCCTCTATTTACCAAAAGCTGGGGTTCTTTAAAATAATAGATGTGAATATTTTCTAAAATTTGAAGTGACTTTTAACCAACTGCTACAACTATGGAAATCTCCATTTTTGTTGGAAGCTTAATTCTATGTTGTTGTTTTTGTTGTTAGGTACCATTGAGTTTGTACCAACTCATAGTAACCTTATGCACAGAAGAACAAAACACTGCCTGATCCTAGGCCAACCTCACCATTGTTGCCACACTTGAGCCCATTGATGTTGCCACTTTTTCAATCCATCTCATTGGGGGTCTTCCTCTTTTTCTCTGACACTCCACCTTACCAAACATGATAACCTTCACCAGCAACTGGTCCCTTCTGACAATAAGTCCGAAGTATGAGAGGTGAAGTTTGGCCATCCTGGCCTCCAAGGAGCATTCTGGCTGCACTTCTTCCAACACAGATCTGTTGGTTCTTTT
>NW_006408626.1:7695095-7703723 GCF_000296735.1 Chrysochloris asiatica
TCTTTTCTCTGTTGATAAGAATGCTTTTCCTCGGTCAAGTGGTGAGGATTTTTGTTTCCTTGACATTGAGATGCAATGAAGAGAAGGCTGTGCTCTTTGATCATCATCAGTAAATATATTAAGTTCTCTTCACTTTCAACAAGCAAGGCTGTATCATCCGCATAATGCAGATTGTTAATGAGTCTTTCTCCAATCCTGATGCCACGTTGTTCTTCATATAACCCAACCTCTTGGATTATTTGCTCAGCATACATATTGAATAAGTATGGTGAAAGAATACAATCCTGTCACACATCTTTCTTAATTTTAAACCATTCAGTACTCCATGTTATGTTTGAAAAACTGTCTCTTAGTCCATGTACAGATTCCTCATGACCAGCAGTGTGGCAAGACCTGGGGACTCTTCAGCCCAGAGTCAGTGTCATAGCCACAGAGGACTAGAGAGGAGAGTGAAGCATCCAGCTGTTAAGGAGGGCATATGTAAAAGAACATTCACACTTGCAGATAATACCCACATGTCCTGGCTTCAATGACTGTATGATTATAGCTCAATTAGAAGAAGAAAGAAGAGGAAAAAAACCAATAATGTGATACAATTTGATGAACTTGTATGATGAACACCTATGGATGCAGTAGGTCAAAAGAGGGAACAAATCTTTACAGCAAGGATCATTCCCACCCCATCTATACACAGAGTAGACATGGATGGACAACTTAGACATTGGCTACGCAAAATGTGGGGGCTACAAAGTCAAGAAGTGACTGGCTTACAAGCTTTCAAGAGTGAACATAGATCCAGAGAGCCTGGAGGAAGGTAGATTCTCCACTGAGTAGTATCCAATCTTTCTAGGCGGGGCTGATGAAAGAAAATGCAGATAGGTCTCTTATAATACAATAGTGAATAGTTGTTATCAGGACTGACTGTGAGGGTTTGAAAAGTAAAGATAGATGTTTTTTAGCATGGAGGGGAGTGATCAACTTTGCAGTCTAGGAGTGGAGGTCTCTGGGACCATCAAGGGAGAGAAGTAGTGATGCCAGAGATGGAGGCAGAGACAATGACATTGAGAGATGGAGCGGCTGGGGACTTTAGACACAGAGAGGGAGAAAGGCTGTGTGCTGATGACCAGGGGACAGGCTTGCAGGGTATACCCTTTGGTTGGTTGATAATAAATGGAGGGAATTGTAACCATGGCAATGAAATGATATACAATAGTATAAATGTAAAACTAATGTTCTCCCATGTAAATGATCATATAATTCACAATAAAACATTAAAAGAAAAAAAAGAAGAAATTGCAAAGATAGCTACCTGGCCAACTAATTGGAAGAGATTAATAAATGTGCCTTTTCCAAAAAAAGTATTCTTTTACCATATTATTCAGCGTGTATACTGAGCAAATAATCTCAGAAACTGGATTATCTGTAGAAGAATGTGACATCAGGACTGGAAAAAGACTTATTAAAAACTTACGATATGCAGATGGTACAACCATGCTTGCTGAAAATGAAGAGGGCTTAAAATACTAGTGAAAGTCAAAGACCACAGCCTTCAGTATGGAATTTACCTCAATGTAAAGAAAAAATAAATTCTCACCACTGGATCAATAACATCATGAAAAATGGAGAAAAGATTGAAGATGTCAAAGACTTGTTTTGCTTGAATCGTCCATCAACATTCATGGAAGCAACAGTCAAGAAATTAAATAAATTATTGCATTAGGCAAATCTATTGCACAAGACCTCTGCATAGTGTTGAAGAGCAAAGATGTCAGTTTGAGAACTAAGGTGTACTTGGCCCAAGCCATGGCATTTTCAATAACTCCATATGCATGTGAAAGTTGGGCAATGAATAAGGAAGACCACAGAAGAATTGATGCATTTGAGTTATGGTGTTAGAGAAGAATACTAAAATTTCTGTTTAGGAACAAATAAATCTGTGTTGGAAGAAGTCCAGTCATGTTGTTCCTTAAAAGCCAATATGGTGAGACTTTGACTCTCATACTTCAGACTTATTATCAAAAGGGACCAGTGACTGGAGAAGGACATCATGATTAATTAAGTGGTGGGTCAGTAAAAAAGAGGAAGACTTCCAATGAAATTGATTGGCAGATTGGCAGTAGCAATGTGTAGCAACTGATTGTGAGGATGGCACAGGACCAGGCAGCATCTACTTCTATTGTATACAGCATTGCTGTGAGTCATAACCGACTTGATGGCACCTAACAACATAACAATATATCATAAATAAGAGAACGCAATAAAGAGAATAATCTGCAAACTTGAGAACAGAGCAAAAACAGAAATTATAAAGAAACTTATCAAACAATTCAGGTAATTTTTAGTAATGGAAAAACGTATCAAGAAATAGTTTGCTTCATTTAAAACAGAATTTACTCAGTGGAAACCATCATTGAAAGAAACTAAGTTTAGGGATATGCATGTTTTCTTTTTCCCTTCATGTATGATCAATTTATAAATTTATAAATTTTCCCTTCATATAAGATAAATATATCTTTTTAAAAGTGGACAATGGAATACACTGTCCTTCCATTCAAGTTATTGAGAACATTGGGGTAATGTAGTTAGGTCATGTTGTTGTTAAGTATTGTCGAGTTGGTTCTGACCCATAGTGACCCTGTATAGAGTTTCCAAGAAGCAGCAGTTGAGCTTGAACCAGAGACCTTGTGGTTCAAACTGACTTTACTGTCCTGTGCATTAGCCCACAGTGTCACACCAGAGTATTTAGGTCATATTCTACTGAAATATTACATATATTATAGACTAAGACCTGCCCTGGGTTTTGTTTTCTTAGATATGTACTGTGCCATTCAAGCAATAGATAACATAGCTTTATTTGTCCCCATTTCTTAATAGGAGAAAAAAAAATTTGCTGGACAATATACACTTTTGAAATATATAGTTGAAATATATATTTTTAATTAACAAAACTGATTTCCCAAAGATCATATGTTTTACATGAATTCATGCAGTACTGAATGATGTAAGAAATGTTGGTTGTTTGATCTAATCACCTCAATTTTCAAGAAAGGAAATAGAGGTAGAAAATTAAAATTATTTGCCAAATGACACAAGCTATTTACAGGCAAAATTAGAACCAGGATTACAGTCTTAAAGCTCTCTACACACTGCTTTTTACTCAATGAAATACTAGAAGTAGAATTAAATTAGTGTTTGCTAATGACCAGTCGCTCCGCGGGAGAAAGATGAGGCTTTCTACTCCCGTAAAGATTTACACCATCGGAAACCCTGTACAGGGTCGCTATGGGTCGGAACCGACTCAACGGCACTTAACAACAACAACAATGAGCTCTGGTAGCATAGCGGTTACAAATTGGCCTTCTAATCTCAACGTTGGCAGTTCGAAATTACCAGCGGTTCCATGGGAAAAAAATGAGGTGTTCTGCTCCTGTAAAGATTTACAGCCTCAGAAACTCTGTGCAGGGTCACTATGAGTAGGAACCAACTCCATGGTACGTAACAACAACAACAACAATATGTATGTGTATGTGTGATGTGTGACGATTATATGGCATGATTAATGTAACTGATCTCATAGAATTATATATGTGAAGATGTATTTTTTGCAACAATAAAAAATACCAAATAACAAAAAAGCACACAGTCACTATTGAGCTATGCAATTTAACCCTTGCATTATCGTGATGCTGTTGTTTGGTACTAGTGAGTCAGTTATGACTCAGAGCAACACTGCATACAACAGAATGAAACATCATCTTTCATTGGGGGTCTTCCTCTTTTTCTGTGAACCTTCATTTTACCAAGCATGATACCCTTCACCAGGGACTAGTCCCTTCTGATAACATGTCCCAACATTGAGAGACAAAGTCTCATCATCCTGGCTTCCAAGGAGCACTCCATCTGTACTTCTTCTAAGATAAATTTGTTCTTCTGGGAATCCATGATATTTTAATATTCTTCTCTTTAATATTTTAATATTCATTAACATCATAATGAAAATGCATATATTCTTTTTATTCATTGTCCAACTTCACATGTGTATGAGGTAACTGAAAATATCATGAATCATATTAGTTGCACCATAGTCCTCAAACTCTAGTTTTTCTTTAAACCTTTAAAGAGCTCTTTTGCAGATTTGCCTAATGCAAATCATCATTTGATTTCTTGACTGCTGTTTTCATAAGTGTTGATTCTGGATTCAAGGAAAATGAACTCGTTAAAATCTTCAATCTTTTCTCCATTTATCTTGATATTATCTATTAGTACAGTTGTTAGGATTTTTTTTTTTCTTTACAATGAGAATCAGTCCACAGTGAATGCTGTGATCTTTGATCAAATCTACAAATACTTTATGTCCTCTTTGTTTCCAGCAAACAAGGTTGTATCATCTGCATATTTCAGGTTATTTTCTTCTAATCCTGATGCCATGCTTTTCTTCATATAATTCAGATTTTCAGATTACTTGCCCAGCATACAGAGTAAGTATGGTGAAAGGATACAACACTGGTGCACACCTTTCCTGATTTTCAAACATTCAGTAGCACCTTGTTCTGTTTAAACAACTGCCTCTTGGTCTATGTATGTTCCTCATGAGCACAATTAAGTGTTCTGAAATATCCATTCTTCAAAATGTTGTACACAGTTTGCCAAAATCCACACAACTTAAAGTCTTTTTATAGTCAATAAAGCACAAGTAAACATCTTTCTGTTATTCTCTGCTTTCAGTGAAGATCCATATAATGTCAGCAATGATTTCTCAACTCTCACATCTTCTGAATAAATGTTCTCTATAGATGCAATGTTCCAACTATTTTGAATTTTGAATTTCTTCATCAAAATTTTACTTGGATATAGTATTAATGACATTGTTCTATGATTTCTGTGTTCCACTAGGGCACTTTTCCCTGAAATGGGCATAAAATGGATCTCTTCCAAATGGTTGGCCAAGTAGCTGTCTTCCAAATGTGTTGACATAGAAGAGTAAGCACCTCCAGGACAGCATCAGTTTGTGGAAATATTTCAATTTATATTCCTTTAATTCCTGGAGCCTTGGTTACTTCCTATAACTTCTGTACTGCTTAGATTTTTTTCCTTCATTACCGGTGGTTCTTAATCATATTCTACCTCTTGAAATGGTTGAATAGTAACCATTTGCTTTTGGTGCAGTGACTCTGTGTATGCCTTCTATGTTCTATTGACACTTTCTGCATAATTCAATATTTTCCCTATGTTTTTGTTGTTGTTAAGTGCTATAGATTCAGTTTCGACTCACTGACCCTTTATAGGGTTTCCGAAGATGGACTGGTGGGTTTGAACCACTGACCTTGTGATTAGCAATCCAGTGCTCATCCTATGGCACCATACCAGGACTCAGTAAAAATCATCAATATTTCAAGAAGAGGATTGAATTTCTTTTTCAGTTCTTGCAGTTTGAGAAATGCTGAGCATGTTCTTTCTTTTGGTTCTATAATTCAGGGTATTTGTATATTTCATTATAATACCTGACTTTGTCTTCTTGAGATGCTCTTTGAAATGTTCTGTTCAGTTCTTTTACTTCCTAATTTCATCCATTCACTCAAGAAGTCTTGGAGTCATTCTGACATCCATTTTTGCCTTTTCTTTCTTTCCTGTCTGTTTAATGGCATTTTGCCTTCTTCCTGTATGATTTTCTTGAAGTAATTCTACAACTCTTCTGTTCTTTGGTCATTAGTGTCTAATTCATCAAATCTGTCTTGTGATGGGCTCTAAATTCAGAGGGTATATATTAAATGTCATCTTTTCACCCTGAATGACTTGTTTTAATTTACTTCAGCTTCAGCCTGAACTTGAATATGACTAGTTTATGATCTGTTCCAAGTTTGCCATGGTCTTGTTTTGGCTGATGTTTTTGAGCTCCTCCACTGTCTCTTCCCATAGATGTGATATATATGATTCCCGATGTATTCTATCTGGTTGTTTCTAAAGGTATTTGCAATGAATAAGTCACTGACCCTGCAAAATTCTGTTAAGCAATCTCCAGTATCATTTCCAACTACTGATTGTACCTATTTGTTTTCAACTTTTACATTCTAATCACCAGTAATTATCAATGAATGATGACTGAATGTTTGATAAACTTTAGACTGAAGGAATTATTAGAATTCTTCAATTTCATCATCACTGGCTTTAGTGATTGATGAATAAATTTGAAAAATAGTGGTATTACCTGGTCTTCCTTGTAGGTGTGTAGATATTATCCTATTAACAGCAATATATTTCAAGATAGATCTTGAAATTATAATTTTGATACTGAATGGAACTCCATTTCCCTTAAATTTGTCATTCCCCACATCATAAACCATGACTGTCAAATTCAAAATGGCCAATACCATTCTATTTCTGCTTCTAAATTCTTTGGATGGGATAAAGATGAGACTTTCTGCTCCTGCAAAGATCTACAGCCTCAAAAACTCTATGCAGGGTTGCTATAAGTTGTAACTGACTCAACAACACTTAACAACATTTCATTTTTGTCAACTTTCAATTTTCTGAAATTCATACTTCATACATACCATGTTCTTCTTATTACTGAATGTTTGTAGCTGTTGCTTATTTTGAGTTGTACTCCATCATCAAATGAAGGTCCCTAAAACTTTACACCATTCACATCATATGGTCAACTCTATTTTGAGAGGGCAGATCTTGACCAATTTTATATTGAGTGACTTGAAATTTGAGGAACTTGTCTTCTGGTACGATATCTGACAGTGTTTCACTGATGTTCATAATGTTTTCCACATTTAATGATTTGGAAATAGTCTGCCTCTCCTTCTTCCTAGTCTGTCATAGTCTGGATCTGTGCTGACACCTGTCCATCATGGGTGACCAGGCTGGTATTCAAAATACCTGTGGAATACCTTCCTGCATCACAGAAGCAAGCAAGCAATCACATTAGGACAACCTGAGAGGCAAGTATCATCATGAGAGATAATAAAGTGTTACCATGATACTTTAGTATAACACACTAAAATTAATTTATTGAATTCAGTCTGTTTTGTGAAACTCCTCAAGTAGGGACTCATTAGGACTCTCATCTACATAGACTCCAATTTGTGTGCCTTGCCCTTGCCTTATCTTTACTGTTGCATCCTCAGTTTCTCTCACTTTTTATGAAATGCAGATATGACACCCTAATTACTAAATTTAAAGAGGACTTGAAGAAATTACTGATAAAAATCAAAGATTATAGTCTTCAGTATGGACTACAACTTAATGTAAGGAAAAGAAAATTCTTCACAACTGGATCAACTGTCACAACTGGACCAAGAAACATCATCTTGATAAACAGAGAAAACATTGAAGTTGTCAAGGATTTCATTTTACTTGGATCCACACTAACAGAAGAAGCAGGAGTAAAGAAATGACATATTGCATTGATACCCGGTGCGATGCTGTATGATAAACCTTGCACTGCTAACCACAACATTGGCAGTTCAAACCTACCAGCTGCTCACTGGAATTCCTACTGAGAGCTGCCATGTGTCAGAACTGACTCAATAGCAATTAACAACAACAACAGCATTACTTAGGTCAAATCTGTCACAATAGACCTTTTTAAAGTGTTAACAGGTAAAGATGTCACTTTGAGGACTAAGGTGCTCCTGGTCCAAATTATGGCTTTTAAATCACCTTATATGCATGTGAAAACTGTACCATGAATAAGGAAGACCAAAAAAGAATGCATGCATTTGAACTATACTCTTGGTAAAGAATATTAAATATACCACGCACTGCCAGAAGAACAAACAAATCTGTTTTGGAAGATTTCTTCTTGGAAGTGAGGCTGGTAGGACTTTGTCTCTTGTATTTTGAACATGTTCATAGAAGAAACCAGTCCCTGGAGAAAGCCATCATGCTCGGTAAAGCAGACGGTTATAGAAAAAGACAAAAACTGTCCACAAGATGAAATGACATTGAGCCAGAAACAATGGACTTAAACATAACAATTAAGATGGCACAGGACCAGGCAGTGTTTCATTCTGTTGTACACGGGTGTCTCTATAAATCAGAATCAATTGTTTGGCACCTAACAACAAAAATATACTTTATACAACATTTAAGACGATGTTCCTTTTTTTTTTTTTTTTCCCCCCTTTAAACATAGGTTGTTAGATCATGCTACTCTCCTCTTCAAACTAGTTATCCTCCTAAAGGGTAATCAGATGTTTGATTTCTCTTCAGGCCACTCTCCTTCATCATTTTTATTTCCTAGAACATTTTAAGGTCTTTTCTGCCTTTAATAATGTATATGTGCTTTTACTGATGAAGATCAAAGAGCACAGCCTTACGTATGGATTACAACTCAATATAAAGAAAACAAAAATCCTCACCACTGGACCAATAAACAGCATTCTTATCAATGGAGAAGAGATTGAGGTTGTCAAGGACTTCATTCTTCTTGGATCAACTAGCAACACTCGCGGAAGCAGCAGTCAAGAGTTCAGACGATTTTTACATTGGGCAAATCTGCTGCACAGGAACTTTTTAAAGTACTGAAGAGCAGAGATGTCAGCTTGAGGACTAAGGTGCGCCTGACCCAAGCCATGGTATTTTCAATAACCTCATATGGATGGGAAAGCTGGACAGTGA
>NW_006408626.1:7709803-7710930 GCF_000296735.1 Chrysochloris asiatica
AAATATAAAACAACATAGGCAGACCGACTGTTACTACAAGAACAAGCAACTTGCTTGCCCAGGAAACATCAAGGCAAGTGGTTGGGTCCCCTCAGTGCAAACCCTCTTCCAAGACTAAGACTCAATGGGAATACACGCTGTGATTGGTGACCATGCTCGACTCCGATAAGGGGAAGTGAGGGAAAAACAGCAATGAAGCTGTCAGCCAAGCCTTTTTTTTTTTTCCTTAATGTTTTATTGTGAATTATGTGACATACCATTATAAAATAGATACTTGAGGAGGGGGAGAGAGAGGAATAGCCAGAAATATCACCATAGAAAGCTTGTAAGTCTGTCTTCTGCCTATAACTGATTGCAATACCTAAAATGGGGCTACAATGTGCCCAGTGAAGGAGGCTTCCTGTGGAGCCTCTGCATTACATAAGACCATAGATGGAATCGTGAACCCCATCCAGAATCTTCTGAGTTGGGAAATTTCCACTTGAAAGGATGAGCAGACCAGCCTGGAGTGACAAGAAGAACAGAAGATACTTCTTGAAAAAAAGACCTACAGGAAAAATACAAAACAATAGAGGCAGACTGACTGTTACTACAAGAACAAGCAAGTTGCTTGCCCAGGAAATATCAAGGCAAGTGGTTGGGTCCCCTCAGTGCAAACCTCCTTCCAAGACTAAGACTCAATGGGAATACATGCTCTGATTGGTGACTACGCTCATCACTGGTAAGGGGAAGTGAGGGGAAAACAGCAATGAAGCAGCAAGCTAAGCCCTACAATGTTCAATAGACTTCTGTGAACTCAGGTGAAGACCTGGTTGGCCAGCAGTGTGGCAAGACCTGGGGACTCTTGGACCTAGAGTCAGTGAAATAGCCACAGAGGACTAGAGTGGAGAGTGAAGCGTCCAGTGAATAAGAAGAGAGGGCATCTGCACAAGAACACCCACACTTGCAGATAATATCCACTTGAACTGGCTTCAATGACTAGATGATCGGAGCTCAACCAGAAGAAGAAAGAAGAGGGAAAAAAGCGTAATCTGATACAATTTGATGAACTTGACCTACACCTATGGATGCAGTAGCTCAAAAAAGGAAACAAATCCTTACAGCAAGGATCATTTCTACCCCCTCCA
>NW_006408626.1:7711691-7718138 GCF_000296735.1 Chrysochloris asiatica
CCAAGATGGCTAGGCTTCGTCTCTCATACTTTGGACACATTGTCTAGAGAGAACAGTCACTGGAGAAGGATGTCATGCTGGGTAAGATGGAGGATCAGAGAAAAAGAGGAAGACCCTTAACGAGATGGATCAGTCAGGTGACATCATTGATGGCATCAAGTGTGGCAGGGGTAGTGAGGTTGGCCAAGGATCGGACACTGTTTCATTCTGCTGTGCATGGGGTCGCTATGAGTCGGTTCCGACTCGATGGTACCTGACAACAACATGTGCTTTTTCCACTGAAAGAAGTGCTCTGAGCCCAACGCTTTGTAGAACTGACTCCTTATTATTCTTCAAGCCTCCATTTAATTATAATTTTACACTTTTCAGTCAAGCTTCTGTGTTACCTCCAGTAGTGGTGGTGGTGGTGTGTTGTCAAGTCAGTTTGGAGTCATAGCAACAACATATAGTGTTACAGAGGAGGTAGCAGAAAACCTCATCTTTCTCCTGCTGGGCAGCTAACTGATTTGAACTGCCAACCTTGTAATTAGCAGTCCAATGTGTAACCCATTATGCTACCAGATCTCCTAGGTTACCTCTGTTTCTGTTGTTGTTAAGTTCTGTCGATTTGGTTCTGATTCATAGCGACTCTGTATAGATAGAGTTTCCGAGGAGCAGCTGGTCAGTTTGAACCACCAACATCATGGTTCAAACTGAACTGGAGGAAGAGTGCTTATCTATCCTAGGCACCACACCAGGACTCCAGGTTACCTCTAGGTTACCTCTGTTGTTGTTGCTATAGTTAAATGCTGGTGAGTCAGTTCTGATTAACAGCCACCCTATGCAGGGATTTCTAGGAGTAGCTGATGAGCTTGAACCACCAACCTTGCAGTTCAAATCACCGCTGTAGTTCATTGCATTAACCCACAGTGTCAAACAGTACTCCTCTAGAGAAGTAGGATTCTTTTCCAATAACTCCAACCTGAATATTTCTGTCTTAGAGTACTCTGTTTATTACTTTCATGTTACTTTTACTAGAATGTATAATTAGTTATTTACTTATTTACTTACTTACTTATTTACTCAGAAGGGTGAGTTAAAAATTATCCACACTCTGGCTGTAGAATTTATTTCAATAAACTTTTAGAAAAGATAAATACATACATTTTCAATATAATCTCCATGCTTTTCAATACACTTTGTCTATCTGTTAACAAAATTTTGTATTCTGTTATTTAAAAACTGTTTTAGGCTGCATTGCGATTCACAAATGCACCACTGTCTTCACTTCTTCATCAGAGGTGAATCTTCAACCTTAAAGAGCTGCTTTCAGGGGAACAGGTGACAGTTTGATGGAGCAAGATCAGGAGTATATTGAGGATGCTTTAATACCTCAAAAGGAAGTTTTTGCAGTGTCATCAGTATGGGCAGAGGTTGTGGATGTGCACTGTCATGCAAGATCACAAAGTTCTTGGGCAGCAGTCCTCTGCATTTAACCTAAAGTTTATAGTCTTCAGCTCTTCAGTAAGTATCTTACTGTAATGAGCACTGTTGACAGTTGAACCTGTTTCCTGACAGTGTTCCAATATTGTTGTTGTTGTTGGTAAGTGCTGTGGAGTTGGTTCCAACTCAGTGACCCTGTACATGGTTTCCAAGGCTGTAAATTTTGACGGGAGCAGAAAGCCTCATCTTTCTCCCACGTTACAGCTGGTAGTTTCAAACTGCTGACCATGAGGTTAGCAGCCTGATTTGTAACCACTACACTACCAGAGCTCATTAGGAATCCCAGAAAACTGTAATCATCAGTTTTCCAGCTGATGGTTGGCTTTTGAACTTTTTCTTGGTTAGCAGATGAGGATACCTCCATTCCACACTCTGCTGTCCACTCTAAGGCTCATACTGATGAATCCATGTCTTGATGGCTTCTGACCATTAATAAGTTTAAAAAAAAACTTTTACCTTCCTTCGAGTATCAATCCAAATTTTGTTTGCAGATGTCCAAACGTTTCTGTTTTGCTCTTCTGTGAGTTGTTTCTGTACTCATCTCACACAAACTTTTCAAAACACCAGTCTGTCATGGATTATTTCATAGGCAGAGTCATGGCTGATTTACAAATGATTTTCCATTTAGTCCACTGTCATTCATCTATTTGACAGAATCATTTCATGTGCATGCTCAGTGTAGTCATCAGTTGTGGACATGTATGGATGTTTTAATATAACCAGAGTATGGATCATTTTTGACTCAACCTTGTACTATCAACATTAGTTTTCCAGTACTGCTATATCAGAAGTACCAGAAGGGGATGCCTTAACCAAATAGAAATTTATTCTCTCAGAGTTTTGCTGTTATTGTTGTTAAGTACCGTGGAGTAGGTTCTGACTCAGTGACCCTGCATAGGGTTTCCAAGGCTGTAAATCTTTATGGGAGCAGAACGCCTCATCTTTCTCCCACAGAACAGCTGGTAGTTTCGAACTGCTGACCTTGTGGTTTGCAGCCCAATTCGTAACCACTACGCTGTGGAAGGAAAAGTTGGTGACCTGATTCGGTAAACATGCCAGCCTAGAAAACTGTATGGAGCTGATCTATTCAGTTACACAGGGACATTATGAATAAGAAATTAACATGAGGACACCAAACAATAACAACCTAGCACTTGTCTGTCGGTTTGTCATACTGTGATGGCTTGTGTGTTGCTTTCCCACCATTATTTAAATATCAGCAGGGTCACCTATGGTGAATAGGTTTCAGTAGAGCTTTCAGACTAAGCCAAACTAATGAGGCGAGACAGACCACTTCTGAAAGGTTAGCCACTGACAACTTTATGAACAACAACAGAACACTGCTTGACACAATTCCTAGATAGAGTCCGTTAAGTTGAAAGGTACTAAAAATGTGACTTGGAAGCAGCTGTCTCCTCAAAGTAGAGTTGACCTTAATAATACAGATGGTTTAAAGCTTTCCATATCTCTATTTGCACAGCTCAAAATGAGAAGAAACAGCTGCAAATATCCATTAATAAATGAATGTGGAATTTATAAAATATGAATGTAGGAAAATTGGAAATTGCCAAAATCAAATAAAACATTTAAAGATCAACATCATAGGCATTACTGAGTTGAAATGGATAGGCATTGGCCATTTTGAAGAGGACAATCATATAATTTACTATGCTGGGAATGACAAACTGAAGATGAATGGCATCTGATTCATCATCAAAAAGAGCATATAAAGATCTGTCCTGAAGTACAATGCTGTTTCTGATAGCATAATATACATATGCTTGCAAGGAAGATCAGTTAATACCACTATTATTCAAAGTTACACACCAACTGCTAAAGTCAGTGATGATTAAACTGAAGAATACAACCAACTTTAGAATGAAATTGATCAAATATGCATTTAAGACGCATTGATAATTACTAGTGATTGGAATATAAAAGTTGGAAACAAACAAGGATTGGTAGTTAGAAACATGGTCTTGGTGATAGAGATGATGCTGGAGATCACATGATAGAATTTTGAAAGACTGAATCTTATTCATTTCAAGTATCATTTTTCAACAATGTAAATGGCGACTATCCTCATAAACCTTATCATATGGAATACAAAGAAATCATATTGACTACATTTGTGGGAAGAGATGATGGAAAAGCTCAGTAACATCAGGCAAAACCAGGCCAGAGGCTAAATACAGAACATAGCAACTATTGTTCACATGCAAGTTCAGGTTGAACCTGAAAAAAATTAAAACAAGTACACAGGAATGACCTTAAGTATGCTGTTGGTATTGTTGTATACTGTAAGCCCATTCTGATTCATAGCGACTCTGTATAAGGTTTCTGAGAGTGGCTGGTGGATTTGAATTGCTTACTTTATGCCAACAATCCAGTTCTTATCCTATGGCACCACACCAGGGTTTAATTTTAAGTATTGTTGTTGTTATGTGCCATGGAGTCAGTTCCGACTCATAGCGACCCTGGACAGGGTTGCCAAGGCCATACATCTTTACGGGAGCAGAAAGCCTCCTCTTTCTTCTACAGAACAGCTGGTAGTTTCGAACTGTTGACCTTGCGGTGGTGCGCAGCCCAATTCCTAACCACTATGCTACCAGAGTGTATACCCCACTTGAATTTAGAGACCCTCTCAAGAACAAATTTGATGCATCAGATAATACTAATCCAAGGCCAGAGCAGTTGTGGGATGACATCAAGGATATCAAGAAGAAAGCAAAAGGTCATTAAAAAGACAGGAAAGAAAGAAAAGACCAAATTGGATGCCAGAAGAGACTCTGAAACTTGATCTTAAACATAAAGAAGCTAAAGCAACCAAAAGAAATTATGAAGGAAAAGAGCTGAACAAAAAATTTCAAAGGGCAGCTGAAGAAAATGAAATCAAGTATTATATTGAAATGTGCAAACGCCTGGAGTTAAAAAACCAAAGGGGAAGAACATGCTCAGGATTTCTCAAGCTCAAGTCTCAGGCTGCAGTAATGAAGGATCTATGGTCAGAATATTGAATGATGCAGGAAGCATCAACTGAAGATGGAAGGAATACACAAAGTCACTGTATCAAAAAGCATTGGCCAATGTTTAATCATTTCAACAGATACCATATGATCAAGGACAAGTGATAATGAAGAAAGAAGGCCAAGCAACCCTAAAGGAATTGAGGAAAAACAAGGCTTCAGGAATGGACAAAATACAAATTTAAATGTTTTTACAAATTAATGCATCACTGGAGTCCCTCTTGTCATCTGTGGAAGACAAGTGCTTATTAAGAATCCACACTGTGCCCATTGCAAAAAAAAAAAAAAAGGTGATGACATGGAATGAAAGAATTATTGAGCAATATTACTAGCATCACATGCAAGGAAAATTTTGCTCAAGGTATTTTAAAAATAGTTGCAAGTAAATGTTATTGTGACTAATTGTAACTGTCACAACTGTAAATGTAGAAGTTTTGTAACAAAAATGGGGGAGTAGTTAATTTTACAGTCCAGAAACAGAGGATTCTAGGACCATCAAGGGAGAAACGCACAAGTGGAATGCAGGATCCTATCCAGAGAATCAGAGACACCAGAGATGGAGGCAGAGATGAAGACATGGAGAGAGGGAGCAGCTGAGAAATCTAGACTAAGGAAAAGAAAGGAACTGGGAGCTGGTAGCCAGGAGGCAGGTTTGTAGAATATGCCCTTTGGTTGTTTAAGTTGATATACATTCTTGTGTGTTTTTGTGTATATCACCCAACAAAAACAGACAAACAAACAAACAGGGAATGGAAGTAAATACTGTTAAATGATGATGCATGGAGGAGATTGTAATCATTGCAATGAAGCAACGGTGTAAAGCTAATGTTCTCCCAAGTAAACTATCAGTCAGTTCACAATAAAAACTTAAAAAAAAAAAAAAAAAAAAGTTAGTTGCAGCAGTTCATTGACAGGGAGCAATCAAAAATTCAAACCAGAATAAAAAAGGGAAGTGGAATGAGGGATATTGTTGATAACAGATGGATCTTTAAGGACTCCTGGTATGGTGCTGTAGCATAAGCACTGAACTGTTAACCCCAAAGTCAGCAGTTAAACCCACCAGCTGCTCCTTGGAAACCCTATACAGGGTGGCTATGAGTTGGAGCCAACTCAATGGTATTTAACAACAACAAATTAGATGGATCTTGGCTGAACGCATAAAGTACTAGAGAGATGCATTATACTTTATTGTCTGTGCAAAGGCATACATCTGTATGGATCATGATAAACTATGAACAACACTGTGAAGAATGGGCATTCCAGAACACTTAATTCTGCTCATGTGGAACCTGTACATTGACCAAGAGGCAGTTGTTTGAAGAGAACAAGAGGATACTGAATGGTTTAAAATCAAGACAGGTGTGCAAAATTGTATCTTTTTGCCATACTTATTTAATCTGTATACTGAGCAAATAATCTGAGAAATTGGGTTGTAATAACAATGGAATCATGATAAACAGGGAAAGGATTTGTCATATATTTAGTTTCACTTGGGTCCAAAATCATGAAATTAGCAGTCAAGAAATCATATAATATATTGCATTAGGCAAATCTGCTGCAAGAGACATGTTTAAAGTATCAAAGAGCAAAGATATCACTTTGAGGACTAACGTGTACCTGACTCAAGCTATGGTATTTTAAATTGCCTCATATGCAGATGAATGTTGCAAGGTGAACAAGGAAGATCACAGAAGAACTGATGCATTTAAAATATAATAGTGAGGAATGTTTAAAGTAACCATGTACTTCCAGAAGAACAAATAAACCTGTCTTGCAAGAAGTATAGCCAATGTCTTTTGACTATTGGTTTTCCTTGCATTATATTATAAAATAGACTCTGGAGAGGGAGAGAAAGGAATAGCGAAAAGTATCACCATAGAAAGTTTGTAAGTCCGTCTTCTGCCTATAACTGATTGGAATACCTAAAATGGGGCTACAA
>NW_006408626.1:7719962-7750878 GCF_000296735.1 Chrysochloris asiatica
AACCATAGCAATGAAATGATATACTATAGGATGAATGTAAAATGAATGTTCTCCCATATAAACTATCACATAATTCACAATAAAACATTAAGAAAAAAAAAAATAGTATAGCCAAATGCTCCTTTGAAGGGAAGATGGCAAGACTTCCTTTCTCATACATAGGACAGGTTGGTAAGGGGGACCATTCCCTGGTGAAGGGCATCAGTGTAAATAAGGAAGACCCCCAAGGAAACTGATTGACAGAGTATCAGAAACAATGAGTTTACAAAATAAGAATTCTGCAGAACTTAGCAGTGGTTTGTTCTGTTGTACATTGATTGGGTCGCTATAAGTGGGAACCAACTTGATGGCCCCTAACAACAAACACAACAACAACAACACAACAACATAACACATATGAAGGCAGGACAAAAAAATATTGTTACAAAATCCTAGAAAATTTTAGTAAACAAAAGCAACAAAATATGAAGTAATTGTTTCTCAACACAGCCTCCATCATCAGTTCTGAATGATATATTTTTCATCTCTCAAAGTCTTCACTAAAGAATTCTCTGATCTTCTGTTTATACATGTCAAAACACTTATTTGGCATTCTCAAAGAAGTCAAATTGTGTTTCTTTTAATTTTTTTTTTTTTTTTTTGGCGGCGGGGGGGGCAGAATAAAATTAAACTTTAAAATAGTCTAAATAAAATTAGATGGATGGCCTAAGATTTCCCAATAATATTCTCAAAGGATAGCCCTAGGAATCCTTGAAGAATCAGGAGGTGTATTGGTATGGTAGAAAAAAAAAAAATTGGTGGACCATTTTCTGACCTTTTTCTTACCAATTTTCTTAAAACGTCTTCCTAGTCAGACTTCATGACAGTCCCGTGTCCTTCAAGAAAATCTATAAAAACTACCCCTCTGGAATTCCAAAACACAGTTGTCATTAACCTTGTGAGTAGACCTCTCTGCTTTGAATTGAAGAGGCTCAGCAGATCCTCTGGAATCCTGGCTTGGTGCTGTGGGATAAGCACTGGACAGCTAACCACAAGGTCAGTGACTGAAATTCACCAGCCACTACAAAGAAAACACTTTACATAGCTATGAGTTGGAACTGACTTGATAGCACTTAGTAACAACAAGTAGATCCTCTTGGAAGTCAGTTTTTATTCTACATTTTTTTAAAGACAACTTCATGAGATTAAATTTGTTACTAAATGTATCTGCAACCATCCATTAATCAATGAGATGCTTTATGCTTTGTTTGGAATAAACTTATGCAAAAATGAACTGGAAACCTACTTAGATAAGTTTTAAAAGCTTGTGATCAGTCATCTAAGTTGTAATTGTTGATGTCTTTTCATATGCAATAAAGAAAAAAATCAAAATGAAGTCAACAGCTAGTCAAAAGGATAAATGGACCAGGTGAGGCCCAGAATCTACTTCCCTGAATTCAGAAGAATGAGATGTCTAGCTACATTGCTGGCCACTCTGAAAAGGACTACGCTATTCCTTTATTGAGGGTCCTCAATAAAGTGGACACATGTAGAACAAAACTCAAGATTATGAAAGTCTTAGTGGTCTGTTAGAGAATGGTGGAACCTCTAATACTATTGTCCTTAGACATCCTTCAAAGTGAGCTTATATCAAAGGATCAACAAAAAAGAAATCCTATGGAACAGTTCTACTCTCACACACATAGGGTCCTTAAGAGTTGAAATTTATTCAAAGGCAACAGAAACAAAACAAAAAAAGAATAGATCCAGTCATCTTTAAATAACAACAACAACAAAATACTTGTGTTTTAAGCAACATTAGAATGTGGAGTTAAAATGAACTGAGTTAAAAGCTATCAACAAAAATTAAATGTTGGGCTAGCAAGCAAAAACATAACATGTAAATTTAGTTCACTCTAAATTATTGTAGTCTTTATCTACTAATCATTTTGCTTATTAACAAAAACACTGTGTTATTTATCTATGAATTTTAACTTTGTTATTATCATCTTACAGTAACATTCAATTTATATAAGAAACAAACCTGAATTTTTAATATTTTATACGTATTTATATATATAATTACAATGATATATATAATTATATTTAATTTTATATGTAATTCAGAGCTCTACTATTTATCTTAGTTTGTCACACACTTGTTATTGTGATACAAGAAGCTATGTCACAGGTATTTTAAATACCAGCAGAGTATACCATGGTGGTAGACAGGTTTCAGTTGAGTTTCCAGACTAAGACATATTAGAAGAAAGAAAAGCAGACTACTTCTAAATGCTTAGCCAGTGAAAAACTTATGATTATCAGTGGAACACTGTCAGCACTAGACTTTTGAATATTAAAATATGATAAATAGCAACCAAGCATTGTGAAATATAATGCCAGAAGATGGCAAGGACTTTTCCTTTGCTGAATGGCACAATTTAAAATGTGTATAAACAGCTGTAAACATCCATTAATAATCAAAACATGGAATGTATGAAGCATGAACCTCAGAAAATTGAAAGCTGTGATAAAAGGAATGGAACACATGAAAATTGATATCCTAGGCATTAGTGAGCTGAAGTAGGCTGGTATTGAATATTTTGAATTTCACATTCATATGGTTTACTATGCTGGAAAAGACAAATTGAAGAGACATGGTGTCACATTCATCATCAAAAAGAACATTTCAAGATGTATCTTGATAGAATAATACTCATACACCTATAAAGAATACCAGTTAATGCCAATATTATTCAACTGTACACACCAACCACTAAAATCCGTGATGAGGAAACTGAAGAATAATAATTTTAGTCTGAAATTGATGAAATGTCCAATCAAGATTTATCAATAATTACTGTTTATTGGAATGCAAAGGATAGAAACAAAGAGGAAGGATCAGTAGTTGGAAAACATGGCCTTGGTGATAGAAACAATACTGGAGATCACATGATAGAATTTCATAAAACCAATGATTTATTCACTACAAATAATGTTTTTAAACAACATAAAAGATGACTATAAACATGGACTTCAGCAGATGGAATGCCCAGCTATTAAACTAACTAAATCTGTGGGAAGAAACAGTGGGAAAGCTCCATATCTTCAGTTAAAAGTACACCACTAATTGCTCATATTCAAATTCAAGCTAAAACTGAAGAAAATTAACACAAGTTCATGAGAGCTAAAGGTTAACCTTGAATATATCCAACTTGAATTTAGAAGCCACCTGAAAAATAGATTCGATGCATTATAGCTTAGTAACTGAAGACAAAAAGAGTGTGATGACATCAAGTAAGCCAAAGGTCATTAAGAAGTTAAAAAAGGAGGAAATGACCAAAATAGATTTCAGAAGAGACTCTGAAACTTGCTCTCTAGTATAGAGATGATAAAGTAAATGCAAGAAATGAGGACATAAAAGAGCTGACTAGAAAATTTCAAAGGGCAACTCAAGTAGACAAAGTCAAGTATTATAAGGAAATGTGCAAAGACTTAAAGTTAGAAAACCAAAAGGGTAAAAACAGCATTTCTCAAGCAGAAATAACTGAAGAAAAAATTTAAGCCTTGCTATTTTAAAGATAGGCACAGTAGTAGCAACAATGGGCTCAAGCTTAACAATAATTGTGAGGATGGAATAGGACCAGGCAGTGTTTCATTCTATTCTGTATAATGTTGCTATTATTGAGAACTCACATGGTGGCATATAACAACAACAGAGGCAACTCAGTTTATATGTAAACCTGAATTTAAAATTTACATATAAAAAAACATTCGGCTTTCAATTTAGACTGCCAGAAAAACAAACTTTTCTCGCAAATTGCATTTTTATTGTTTGTCTAGTAAGTCATAACCTTTATTACAGCATTTTTTGATAACATAGACTTTACATCTTTTGTAGTTAGGGTTAGATTGTAGACTAAGGTTGTATATTAGATTATGCTGTAATAACATTAAACCATAAACCTCAGAAGTTTAAGACATTAGAGTCAATAAGGCTTGTACATTACATGGAGATATGGAACCTCAGGATATTCTGTTATTGTTGTACAGCAGAACTATGCACTACAGAATGAAACAACACCTTGTGCTATGCAGTTGTCACTATTGTTATGCTTCACTCCATTTTTGTAGCCACTATGTCAGTCAATCTTACTGGAGATCTTCCTCTTTTTTTACTGACCCTCTACTCTACCAAGTGTTATATCCTTTTCCAGGGACTGGTCCTTCTTGATAATATGTTCAATGAGGAAAGATAAAGTATTGTTATTATCTATTCCAAGGGTTCTAAGAGCAAAGATGTCTGTTTGTGGACTGAGGTGCACCTGATTCAAGCCATGGTATTTTCAATAACCTCATATGCATGTGAAAGTTGGACAATGAATAAGGAAGACCATAGAAGAAATGATGCATTTGAGTTATTGTGTTGGAGAAGAATATTGAAAGTTCCATGAGCTGCCAAAAGACCACATAGATGTTGTTTATGGGCCTAATAGTGAGGATTTTGGTTTTCTTCACTTTGAGTTGTAATCCAGCCTTAAGATTATATTCTTTGATCTTCATCAGCTAATGTTTCTTTTCAGCAAGTGTGAATATTAAGGTTCTATGTGAACTTGATTGGGCCAGGATTTCCAAATGTTTGGTAGATGATAGTTAACTTTATGATTATTAGGTATGAGCAGGTATAGTTAACTCTATGAAGATGTGCTATAAGCAATCAGTTGAAAGGATGTTTCCTAAGGGGTGTGGCCTGCTCCCAATATAATTGGCATGCGGGGAAGATTTGCTCTCGTTCCTGCTAGATCTGGATCTTGCATCTGGGCTGTCCTCCAACCTCTGATTCTTTGAACCTGAGCCAGTGGCCTGCTAAATTGTGTGTCTGCCTGCTTGGCCTGGAAAACAGGATACCCACCAGAGAACTTTATATGCCTGCTGCTGTCACCGAAGCTCAAGTGCTCTGTGTCACCAGTTCTACTGTGCACCTGCCCAGACCTTGGTTGCTCGTCACCCTGTCATTCCTGCTCCAGTCCTGTTCTGTGCCCTGACTTGGGATTCCTGCCTTCCATGCTCACTGTCAATCTTGGTTCATCTGGCCTGCATTTGGGACTCTCCTATCTCTATAATTGTGAGCCATTTCCTTTAACTTCATAGATAGACAGACAGACAGACAGAGAACACCGGTTTTGTGTCTTTAGAGAACCCAACCTTAGACAGTAAGCAAGTTTGTATCATTTGCATATTGCAACTCGTTAATGAGCCTTCCTCCAATCCTGATGCTGTGATGTTCATATAATCTATGTTCTATTGTGATCTGTATTGTTTTCATTAGTCCTTTTTTCCCAGGCTAGAAGTTCATGAAATCAATCCACTATGGGTGATCCTGTTGGTATTTGAAACACTGATAGCACAGCTTTGAACACTGTTACAAAAGGAAAGTTACCACTACATGACAACCTGACAAATGGGTGGATAAATTATAATTGGCTCTAATAAACTGACTCTCCAGTCAATGTATTGGAAGCAATTAAATGGGTTCTTTCCTCCCTGCTGCTTGGGTTTGTCTGACATTTCTTGCTTTTATATCCTGACTTCATTGCAGTATTAGACAGGTACTATAGTTTAATATTTTGCATAATCCTTTTATATAATCTACTTGAAAGATGTAATGTGTATTTTTAAATTGCCAGGCAGATTAATGACACAAATGTGCATTATTGATCTCTCACATAATTTCCAATCAACATGAAAGAAAGGAAAACAATTTTAAGTCAAACCCATTTAATTAGCTTTTCCACATTCATAATATAAATTGTTTAAATGTATTTTTTTAAATCGCTTTGTTCTTATTTAACTACATCTCCTGCTTTGTCAAAATGCATTTTTATATTTACTCAGCAGAAAATCAGCAATTCTCTATAAATTCAAATCATGTATCAATGCAATCTTATATATACCTTATCATTCTAATAAATATATCAGATTGTATGCTTCTCCTGAAAATAGATGCATAGTGCATCTTTTTAAAAGTAAGCCATGTTTGAATGTTTACTTCTCTATAATAGATGATACTTGATAAAGTTGAATGCTATATCGTAGCTGAGTAGAGATAAGTGTGTATTGAAATTACATGTGACATAGATTTTTAAATAAATGCTAACCTCAATTTCTCAAAAACTGAGAGTCAGATGTTTTTTCTGACAAATAAATATGTAACATTTTACCCTGCTATATTTTATATCTTCTTAGAACTCTAACTGTTCTGGTTTGTCAGGAATAGAGAGTAGGAGCAATAACAATCTTATTAAAATATTGTTAATTATTTTTAAAATAAATTTTATGAGAAAAGAAAAAATAAGGCCATTGGGTTTGGGGTGATAAATTTTTCTTTGCATATGAGATAAGCACTCGCTTCTGAAGTTTCTTACTAACTATGAGGTTGACTGGCAGAGATGTTGTCTTTTGTGAATAAATGAAAATTCTTTAAATCTACCAGTAACATTAAATCAGACTGATTAAGACGTATGATTTAATCATTTTCTAATTTCTTCCATTAATTTTAAACCCTTATCTAGTCAACCACATTGCAGAATTAAAAAACAACCAAAAAAAATCTTTGAATAATGACTTAAAGTATGATTTTGATAACATTTCTTTAATTATTCACCATTATTAAAATGAAGTTGATTTAATTGAACCTGTAAAAAGAGACTGCATTTCCTAATCATACCTCATCTGTAGATGCTTATTATTCAAAGGAAGCCATATGTATTTCCAAGCATCCTTAATTAAAATAATGCATATAATCTTAGCTAACTAATAGCAACTTTCTCCTTTAGTGATTATTCTGGAATGATTCTACAGTGATTCTGGTCTTGCTCACATTCTCAAGTGTTTCTTGTTCTTTGTACTGCATACACTGTATTTTCTTTTTCAGAACTGAGCAAAGAAAAATTGAAAACAAATAAGTAAAACCACAGTGATAATCTCTTGAGGAGTATCTTCTAATATTAAAGATAAACACTAAAACTCAACATCAAGAAGAAATGTAGTATAGGCACATAGAATTTGTGGCAATATCAAGAAAAACTGTGATCTGTTTTCATTCTTGAACAATAAAGATAACAAAATAATGAGATGATTTTCCCAGATCACCTTAATATAGATTAAGTATTTTAAAAGAGTAAAAGACTATTAATATATTTTTTAAAGTTAATGAGGGCATAGAGAAATATGAGGATAAGTAAACAAGTACTGCTACAGAATCACGTTGTTTTTAGGTACTATCAAGTCAACCCTATGCACAACAGAAGGAACACTGCTAGGTACCTCAACATCCTCACAATTCCCATATTTAAGCCTATTGTTGCTGCCACTGTGTCAATCCATATAGTTAGGGTCTTCCTTGTTTTTGCTGATCCTCCAATTTACCAAACATGATGTCCTTCTCAAGGGACTGATCCCTTCTGACAACACGTCCAATGAACAAGAGATAAAAGTCTCACCATAGCTTGTCATGAACCATATATTCGAAAGTCTTTGCATAGTCAATAAATCTATTTTTGGTATTTTCTGCTTTCAGCCAAAATCCATCTGATGTCCACAACGATATCCATAGTTTCAAATCCTTGTCTGAATCCAGCTTGAACCTCTGGCAGTTCCCCATCAATGTATTGCTGCAGCCATTTAAAAATTATCTTTAGCAAAAATTTACTTGTATGTGCTATTAATAATATATTTAATGATCTCTGCATTCCATTGGGTCATCTCTCCTTGAAATGTGTACAAATATGGATCTCTTCCAGCTATTTTCCAAGTAACTGTCTTCCAAATTTCTTGGCACAGACAAATGAGGGCCTCCAGGGCTACATCAGTTTGCTGAAATATCTCAGTTTGTATTCTGTTCATTAATGAAGCTTTGATTTTCACCAATGTACTCAGTACAGTTTAGACTTATTCCTTTAATATCATCAGTTCTTAATCATATACTAGTTCTTGAAATGGCTAAATATCAACCAATGCTTTCTGGTTCACTGACTGTGTATTTTTTCCATCTACTTTTGATGTTGCCTGCATCATTAAATACTTTGCCCATAAGTTCTTCAGTATTGCAACTTAAGGCTTGAATTTTATGTTGTTCCCTATTGGTTTTCGAACTTCTGGTCTAATAATGCATTTTGTCTTCTGTAGCTGCTCTTTGAAATTTTCTGTTCAGCTCTTTGATATCCTAATTTCTTCCAGTTGCTTTCATTTCTCTAAGCACAAAAGCAAGTTTCAGAGACTCATATAACATCCATTTTAATATTTTCTTTCTTCCTGTCCTTTTCATAACCTTTTGCTTTCTTATGATGTTCTTGAGGTCATCCCCAAACTCCTCTGGTATTTGGACAGCAGTTTCTAATTCATCAAATTTGTTCTTGATATGGTCTCTAAATTCACTTGTGATATATTCAAGGTAATACTTTGGTCTTTGTGGACTTGATTTAATTTTCTTCATCTTCAGCCTGAACTTGGACGTGAGCAATTGATGGTCTGTTACAGTCACCCCCTGGCCTTGTTTTGGTTGATGATATGGAGTTTTTCCATTTGATTCCTTTGATTGCTTTTTGTGGGGTTCATATGTAAAGTCACCATTTATGTCATTGAAAAAGGTACTTGCAATGAATAAGTCACTGGTCTTGCAAAATTTAATTATTCCTATCTAATGTCATATTTTCCAACTACTGATTCTCTTTGTTTCCAATTTTTGCATTCCAATCACCAGTAATTATCACTACATCTTGATTGTATGTTTGATCAATTACAGGCTGGAGAACTTGGTAGAATTCATCAATTTCATCATAACTAGCTTTAGATGTTGGTGTATGAATTTGAATAACAGTAGTATTGATTGGTCTTCCTTGTAGGCATATGGATATTATCCTATCACAGACAGCATAGTCTTTAAAATAGATCTTGAAATGTTCTTTTTAATGATGACTATAGAAACATTCCTCTTCAATTTGCCATTCCCAGCATGGCAAACCATAGGACTGTCTGATTCAAAATGGCCAATACCAGTTGATTACAGCTCATTCATGCCTAGAATCTCAATCTTCATACCTTCCAATTCATTTTTGACAATATCCAATTTTCCTAGTTTCCAATTTCTCCATTTCATCTTCTGATTATTAATAGATATTTGCAGCTGTTTCTTCTCATTTTAGTTGTGCCACATCAGCAAATAAAGTTTCTGAAAGCTTTGCTCCATTCATGTCATTTTGGTCAACTTTACTTTGAAGAGTCAACTCTTCTCAATTCTTAGTTTGAGTACCTTCTAACCTATGAGGAGTTCATCTTCCAGCACCATATCTGACAATGCCCTATTATTCATAAGGTTTTTCACTAACCACCATTCTGAAATAGTTCGCCTCTCCTTCTCCTTATTCTGTCTTAATTTGAAGCCTATCCACAATGGGTAACCTTGCTGATATTTAAAATGCCAGTGACAAAGCTTCAACATCACAGCAAAAAACAAACCACCTCATATTACAAACTGACAGGCAAGTGGTGGACAGAATCACAGGAAAAAAATAATTAAATCAAAATTCCAGAATGTTAAGCTTTTATTTCTTGGTTTGTACTCTATCTAGGTCTATATATTTCTGAAGGAAGTTTTTCATTTCCTTTGAACAGTCTGTGTTCTTTGATTTATATATATAATCTGAACAGTTTTCTTCATGTTTAAAAAAAGTCTCGTGCCATTCCTTAAGTTTTTTTATTGACCTATCTAGGATATATTGCAATGACCTCATGTCCAATTCTTGAGCATTTTGGAAATACAATTTATGAATAAAACTTACTGTATGCAAGGAGCATAAAATAGGAATTTATGTGTATGAATCTTACCACACAGAGGCCTGGTGTGGTGGCACTGTGGGTTAATGCGCCAGACTGCAAAGCTGTTTGAGCTGCATGGTTGGTGGTTCAAGCTCACCAGCTGCTCCTCAGAAATCCCATACAAGGTCGCTATGGGTCAGAACCAACTCGACGGCAATCAACAACAACAGCAACAGTCTTGCCACATACACAGAACATAACGGATTTGCTTCTGTAAACTACTAAAATTTATGACAAAATAATCTTTAGATATAGTCTGAAGTTGAATTATGCTGATAAGTTAAGGTACTATTATGAGTGCAGTGGCTTTGTAAGATAAGCACTGGATTATGAAACACAAGATTCTGCAGGAGAAGGACGAGGCTTTCTACTCCTGTAAAGAGTTACAGCCTCAAAAACCTTATATAGGGTTTCTATTTGTAGGAACTGACTCAGCAACATAATAACAACAATTATTTTCAAAGGGACCCAACATATAGAAAATTATATAGGATGAATCCTTTAGGGGTGCAGGGAAAAGACAATAATCACCTTACATAGACAGTGTCACCCTGTAGCAAGTGAATTGTTTTAATATATCTCTTCTTGTCTCAGTCTCTGTAACTCCCAATAAACTAGTCTTTACCTTATGAATCTGAGAAGGAGAAGGTGGGAGAAGATACTTACAGTGTGATATGATTCAGCTGTGGATGTTTACAGAGTTACTTGCAATCGTAAAAAGTTGAAATTTTTGCAAAGGTATAAAACGGGCCATCTCAGAAACAAGAGGAGGGGCTCTCACTACCATCTAAGAAGCAAAGCTGGAGTGGAGTGCATCCTTTGAACCCCAAGATTTTTCCTCAACCCAGAAACAGAAAGTTGTGATGTCATAAGAGTAACATAGGAGCAGCAGCAGAACCAAGAGCCAGAGCAAGAAACAGAGCAGTGGGATCCCCAGCCCAAGGAGTTAGTAAAGCTAACTTTACTGAAAAGGGTGACGCTGGGCAGGAAACTAGTTTAAAGAGTGGGGTGCCTCCAGACACTTAAGTGAGGGAGATATGTTTGCTGACCCATGGAGGCAGAGCCAAGTATCTTCAAGATGAGACTTATAGTGAGTGGTGTATCCTGTGGGCATTTATAAGCAGTTGATTGCAACTTTTTATGCTCTGAGTATTTTCTAATGCTGTGTTGTAACCTGCTAATTTCCCTACTAAACCTACTAAATTGTGACTATTGGCTCTGACTTCTGTGTGACTGCAATGGATTATTGAGCCCAGATAAGAAGTAGCATCATGGGAATGGATGGATGGTGTCTTGTTTTTCACACACTCCAAAATCCAAGCTTTTGGCTCTCAATACTGCATTCACTTGGTTTCTAAAAGCCATTTAAAGTAGAGCAGTTGTTGTAGTGCAGTAAGGTAACACGGGAGGAGAGGGTATCTATGGTTAGTCTTTTTCTGCTATCTGCTTATCTTTCAGCTCTGAAATCAGTGATGTCTGCATTTGCTATAGGTTCCGTCTCTGTGTATATAAAAAAAAAAATAGGAGAATACTGAAGGCATAGTAAAGTCAATTTAAAGAGTCATAAACTTATTTTCTTTTGCTTTTTGCTTCTGGATTTAAATAACCTTAGGAGATTAGTGGGGGAGGATGTACTAAAGAAGAATCTCTGTCGTTGTTTTTACTAGATAATACCAAATCTGTTTCTCCTTCTGTTTTTCTCATTTCAGTGCATGACACCACCATCCACATATTTCTGAGAACAAAAATCTGGCAATAACCCTTGACTCTACACTGTCCCACCTAAAACAGGTGCTGAATGCATTTGTTTATTGGTATATCCCTAGAACCCAGAACAGTAGATGCCATATGCAAACCACATTAAATGTTTTATGAGAATCCAGTAACATAATGCTTCTTATATCTGACTGCTTCTTTTTATTTCCTCTCCTAGCACCACAGTGAAAACCACCATCATCACTCATGTGGACTACAGAATCTACTTTTGATCTGGTATCCCCAGACTCATCTTTGCCATTCTCTAAACCATTTTCCATATAGCAGTAAAATGACCTTTTCAAAATGCAAATAAAACTCTCATCTTGCCTTATGCTCTTCAGTTCTTTTCCTTTGTTCTTAGAATGTCTATATTTTTTTTCAACTTCCTATGTATGTTTTCTTTCTTCTCTCCAATTATCTCCTGAACTCTTTTATTTATATCTTTTAGTCTACATCCTAATCATATCTAACTTCTTCCAATTTCTTAATGGGCCTATTCTCCCTCAATTCTGGTATTTACTCATGACATTCCCATTGCTTTGAGTACTTTTTCCTTACATTCTAATTGAATAAATCATTTCACAACAGTATTATCCCTAGGTCCATATGTTTTTCTGAGAATATGCATTATATTTATTATGATTTCTTATGAAGTGTATATCACAGTAACCCTATATAGGATTTCTGAGTTCTGAGAAGTGGCTGGTGGATTACAACCCCCAACCTTGTGGTTAGAAGGCCAGTACTTATAATACTACAGTGTCACACCAGGAATCCTATATTTAAATTAGGAGTTTAATTATTAAGGAATTCCAACTACATGATTTTCCCTTTCAAGAAAACACAAAATAATAATTACAATAATAATGCCTTTCTTCCACATGACAATTGAGCTTTTAAAGCCTGCTTTTATAGGGTTTTGCAAGTCTGAGAATAATCCCCAACAAGTAGGCTGTGTAGCTGCTGAAAAGAGCCCAGGATGGCGAGGCAGAAGAGCCTGTCTTAAATTTGGAATCTTCTGCTTGTTTGCTGTCCTTTATACTCAATGGCCCTCATTTTGTCTTCTGGAAAATAATAATAAAACCAACTATCAGGCCTGGCCGGGCTGACATATCCCCTCATGGCCCTGTAGTCTTATTCCTTCCCAGCCTCCCTCCCACCACTTCCCTGCTGCAGTCACACCTACCACGGTTCTTAACACAGCGTAGTTCACTAGCAAATGCTTTTCCACCCAGTCTCCCACTTATCTTTCACATATTGGGGCAATATCTCCTCATTTAAAAGATAGTTTATACCAGATAGCATAGAGAAAGCATTCAAAACCAGATCTTTTCCTATAATGTAGCACTCTTGGAGAACATCATAAGATTCAGAACACACTTAATGAGTTGTTCCCAGGGCCAACTTGAAGACAAGTAATTTGCTTGAAATCAGTCACAGATGGGTGGCTAAATTAAAGTACAATTTTATTTTATAACAAACCAGAAGTAATTCTATAATCTTTGGGAAAAGGCATTTGGAAAAAGAGGAGGATAGAGCAGGTTTTCCTCTTAGACTGACTAGTCATCGAAATTATTATCTTTTTGAAGCCAAGAATTCAAGTGCATTTAGTTTTAATGTTCAGTAATAACAGGATAATATTCTCATATAGGCACATGCCTGAACTTCTGAAGGAAATGCAAGAGTCAATTAAGTATTTAGATCAACTCATTAAACTGCTCTATGAGAATGAACACAAAGGAAACTGGTGTGGAGCTGTAGGATCAGCAGTAGACTTTTAACCTAAGGTTGGCATTCAAATCCATCAGTTGTTCCTTGGAAACCCTGGAGAGGGTCACTATGGGTCAGAATGAACTTGACAGCTCTTAACAAAACCACCAATATAAAAATTAAAGGTACTTATCATGTCAAGTAGAAAGATGAGAAAGAAAAAGGAGGAAAATATAGTAAGTTGATTTATTTTGCACACAGTTAACAACTTAGGTTAAATAATAAAGAAAGGAAGGTACTTAAAGAAAACATTAATTATAGTACATGTATTGGGGACTGTCCACTTTTTCCTCAGATTAGTAAAAAATGTTAAAGCTGTCAGACTTAAAGCACCTTGGGGAATATCTAGACAGTTTGATGAACCTCCTGAAGAATTTTATCATTACTCTGCTTGGTCCCAAGGTTTAATGATTCACCAGCAAAGAAATTTCTCTGTACTTAAGAGGAAAAAAAATCTGTTCACGAGTTGAGAGATACGAGTGCAAAATGTTTTATATTTAAGGTTATTTACCAAAAAAATGTTGTAAGTACTATTGCATTTTGATTATTATTATCCTAACACAAAAGCACTGGTGGTAGATTGTTTAAAGCTCTTGTTTGCTAATCAAAAGACTGACAAAGCAAACCTATAAGCTGCTTCAAGGGAGAAAGATGTTGCAGTATCTTCTGTAAAGATTTACAGTCCTGGTAATACTATAGGGCAGTTCTACTGTATTTCATAGGGTTGTTATGAGTCTGAAGCAACTAAACAGCACACAACAACATTCTAACATAAGATTAGATCTGCAATGGGATTTTTTTCCTATGATTTTAGAAGAAATATTAATGATAGATCTAAATTTAATTAAAATAATTTATTATGTTGTTGTTAAATGTCACTGAGTGGGTTTAAACTCATAGCGACGTCATATAGTGTTTCCAAAACTGTACATCTCTGTGGATAGAAAAAAGTCTCATCTTTATAATGTTTATAAATAACTTTTAGCCTTGGAAACCCTATACAGGGTTGCTATGAGTCAGAACTTACATGATGACATACAACCATCACCACCACCGTTTGTTGTTGTTGTTAGGTGCCATAGAGTTGGTGCTGACTCATAGTGACATTATGCACAGCAGAATGAAACACTGCCCAGTCCTGGGCCAACCTCATTACTGTTGCCATGCTTGAGTCCATCGATGCTATCACTTCGCCAATCCATCTCGCTGGGGGGTCTTCCTCTTTTTCTCTGACCCTCCACCTTACCAAACATGAGATCCTTCTCCAGTGACTTGTCCCTCCTGACAATATGTCCAAAATATGAGAGACGAAGTTTGGCCATATTGGCCTCCAAGGAGCACTCTGGCTGTACTTCTTCAAACACAGATCTGTTGGTTCTTTTGGCAGCCCATGGCACTTTCAATATTCTCCTCCAACACCATAACTCAAATGCATCAATTCTTCTACGGTCTTCCTTATTCACCATCCAGCTTTCGCATCCATATGAGGTTATTGAAAACACCATGGCTTGGGTCAGGCTCACTTTAGTCCTCAAGCTGACATCTTTGCTTTTCAACACTTTAAAAAAGGTCTTGTGTAGCATATTTTTCTAATGTAATATGTTGTTTGATTTCTTGACTACTGCTTCCTTGAGTGTTGATAGTTACTGAAAACCTTATGAATAGAAGAGAAACCACCTGCACACTAATGATAAAATATAATACTCATGTTGTTGTTATTGTTAACAGATTCCATTGAGTTGTTAGGTCCTGCTCCTCAAGCTAAAGATGAGGCTTGCTGCTTTGGCGAAGATTTACATGGCCTCCCTCACAAACACTATATAGGGCAGCTATGAGTTGGAACTGACTCCAAGGCACTTAAAAGCAACAATATATATCAGTCAAGATGTAGTGCTGTGGAATAAGTACTGCTCTGCTAACTGCAAGTTCAGCATTTCAAATTCACCAGCCAATCCTTGGAAACCCTGTACAGAGTCACTAAGAGTCAGAACCAACTCGACAGAACTTAACAGCAATATTTACCAAACCTGTAGGTGAAGTCTGTTAAGCACTTTAAATAACGAGAAAATAATTTGCTCCTTTTCTCATATTCATCTTAACCATTGAGAAAAATGGTTTTGGCTTTAAACTAGGAACATTAAAATAACGTGTATCAGAATCTTGCATTGACTGGAAAACAAATCACTTGTGTCTTACAATGTACAATAACTGAAATGGGAAGGTCACATTTATTGGACATTTTTAATATGTGAAATTTCCCACTCCCTCTTGATTTATGTACTTGTTGTTACTCTATACCACTGTGGGAGGAAAATATGTCTTATTTGTTTTCCTGACTTTGATTAGGCCTCTATTCCTTCTACATATTTTATTCTTTGTAAACATGTACTGCACTGAGTGACTTGGTAACAAAAGTAAAGTTTACACTTTTAGGATAATCTGGTATGATGCAGGAGGTTATATAAGCACTAGACTGCTAACTCAAGGTTGGTGATTCAAAGCCATCAGTCACTCCTTGGAAATCCTACACAGGGTCACTATAAATCAGAACTCACTCAATGGCACTTAACAAAAACACATAACATTCATCAGTGAGTATTCTTTTAAAAATATGTATTGACAAATTGCCAATTTTGAAGTGTCCTTGGTACTTTGTGTGAACTGTCGAGAGGGAATACCAAAACGTCTGGCAGGACTATCATAAACTATTGTTGGAACAGAATTACATGATTAGCTTTATATTTATTTTCTTTAACGCCATTTTATAAAACCATTTATTATCTTGCTAAATGTTAGAACCAGTGTGCTTGACATATTTGTAATTTATTTTCTCAAGACAAAGAACCTCAAAGGAAACTATAAATAAATACAGAAGTTTTTGAGGGCCTGATAAATTTACATGAGTACATTAACTCTCACGGTAGCAAAAGTCCACTATTCAGAAAATTAATGTTTAGAAAAATTAGCCTAATATTCATCTAGTTATTTTAAATAGAAGCATGTAAGAAATTGAAAACAAAATTTGGAACTAAAAGAAACATTCAATATGTAGTTTCACTATTTTCATGAGGTAAATCTACTGCAAAGACCTCTTTAAACTCTTGAGAGCAAAGACTAAGGTGCATGTGATCCAAGCCACGGTATTTTCAATTGCCTCAGATGCAGGTGAAACTTGGACAGTGGATTAGGAAGACCGTAGAAGAAATGATGTGTTTGCCTTATGGTATTAAAGAAGAATATTAAAAGTACCATGGCTATCAGAAGAACAAACAAATTTCTGTTGGAACAAGTACAAACAAAATGTTCCATAGAAGCAAGTGTAGTCAGACTTTGTCTCTTATTCTTTGGACATAACTTCATCTCTCAGACTATCAGGAGGGAATGGACTCTGGAGAAGGATATGGAAGAAACCCAAGATGGATTGGCCCAGTGGTAACTGCAATGGTCTCAGGACTCATAATGACTGTGAAGATGGCAAAGGAGGACCACGCTGTGTTTCATTCTCTTATGCATAGGATCTCTGTGAGTCATAATTGACTCAAGGGAACCGAACAATAAAAACAAATTATATAAATAAGGAACCCATGTGGCACAGTTGTTAGGTACTCAGCTATTAGCCAAAAAGTCAGCAGCAACTCCATAAGAGAAAGATGTGACAGTCTGCTTCTGTACAAATTTCAGCCTTGGAGACCCTGTGGGACAGTTCTAATTTGTCCTATAGGGTCACTATGAGTGGGAATTGACTTAATGGCAATGAGCATTGGTTTTATTAATCTGAATGTAAAAGATCATTTAATTATAATAATCTCTTTGGGTTAAATATTTTTGAAATTGAAAAATGAAAATACTATTTATAGGACTTGGAATATGCATACACTCATACAAAGGCAATCATAATATCAACATTGTCATTGTTGCTCTTGGTTGTGCCTTCATTTTGCTTGTTACGCTGAACACGATGGAGTTGGTGCTGCTCTGTCTGGCCAATTACTACACTTTTTTCTCCTGTGCTTGCATTTGCAATATTCCAGTAAAGTGCACAGCATATTTGGGTAAACCTCCGTGTGAAATCAGCCAAGTACCCAGTGGCACATCAGAGACATGTTTCTTCACAATAAACTTCCATGACTAATAATCCTCATCCTGGAGCCCCCTGAACTCTCATGATGGCTCCTCTTTAGTATCCACTTTTGCCTTTCCCTTGGCACCAAGGGAAACAGCATTGCTTGTTAAATTGATATAGTTACCACCACAATTTAAGATTCAATAAATAATTCGCTGTTCTTAAATACAGTTTCAATATAAATGAACATTTAAATTTAAAAATTTATATACATTAATTAATCTCAACTATATTAAATATAAAAATACAAATAAAAATTAGTATAAAAAGGAAGAAGTAATACAGGTTGTGTCTTATTTTACATTTGTAATAAGTTCATCATAATTCAAGTATCAGGAGAGATGGTAAGATTTTCAAATACGCTCTAAAAATCTATTATCCTATACTTTCCTTTTGCATTTTATACAACCTCCTGTAAGCACTGCTATATAGCCAAAGTTCTGATTTAAATCTTTTTCTATACATTGCAAATCTCATATTCATTGCAAAGAGCAACTAGATCTTTCATACTTGTTATCTACTAAGTCAATGAATTTCCAAATATGAGTTACCTTTCTTAGAACAGCTTTAGGGAACTCTCTTCCTAAAGTAAAACCTCTTTTAATTAAATTTTTGCAGTAGACTTTTCCTCTGATCATATAAGTTTTTATAATATTAAATCTCATTCAAGGAAAAGATGTTTCCTGAGCTTTCAGAAGAAAACAAAAAACTCATCTTTTATCAGCCTTATGGTAATATTGATACTTCTCAACTTATTCCAATCAACTGCCTCATTTCAAACAAAGGGAAAACTTAGTATTTTTTTAAAAAAAGCCAAGGCTATTTTTACACATAAGAAACATAAGTTTGGAGTCCTGCTGTGGCATGGCGGGATAATGCACAAAATCGCAAGGTTGGTTTGAACCACAAGGTCGGCAGTTCAAACTCACCAGCAGCTCCTTGGAAACCCTAGACAGGGCCACTATGAGTCAGAACTGATTCAATGGCACTTAACAACAACCACCTAAGTTTGAATAAACATAATACAATATACAATATTTACTATCAAACAAGACCTTCATAGACAAAAGAGCAGTGCAGAGATAACTGAAAATTTTAAGGGAAGTAAATCCTTCTGGATGCTGAAAATTATTATGACAAATTTTATCTGTAAAAGTGAAAACTTCAAAAATACAGCTTGGAAATCATAAAAGTTTACTCTCTGGTATTGTTACTGTTAAATATTTGAATCTCTCCTCTTCTCTGGTATTACAAGTACAACACTGTTTAAAATGTTTTGAAACTAAGTATTAAAGGATTTGGCATTTATAAATTATTAAAAGGAACCTATCACAATAATGGCCATGCTGAGAAAAATTCTATGATATGCATTATAGCATTTAAAATATAATATTCTTTTGTCATTCAATGTAGTCAGTAACTACAGTGACTTGTATATGCATATACTATCATAGTTTGATGGTTTAATTGTCTAGTTTCAGAAAGGGAAAAGACTGAGTGTTTAATACATATTTATTGATTATAATTTATTTAGGATAGGCAAAAATTTAGAAGTATTAATGTCATGGCAGATAACTAAAGTGCATTTTTAGTCTCCTAACTAGCTATGATACAAGGAGCTCTGGTGACACAGTAGTATAAGCACTGGACTGCTAATTTTAAGGTAAGCATTTCAAACCCACCAACAATTCTACCTCTCATAAAGATTTATGGTTTCAAAAACCCTATACACAATTGTTATGAATCAGAATAGACTCAATGGCAGTAGTGGTTTAGTAACTAGATACGAAAGGTATAGGGCTAGTACAGGCAGCGGAACCACATGGAGTCCAAATGGTAATTTCAGAATGTTCTCAACTGGGACAGAGCTATCATACATACCTTCCTGGAAAAAGATCAAGATAAAAACTAATGAATGTGTTTCATATATGTTAACAAACTTAAGACAGAGGATCATGTAAGGAAACAATTCACTTCCTTACTCATAATACATACAAGAGGCTCAATTCAGCACAATTATTTACACAGTACTCTATGCTAACATTTATTACCCTCTGTATTGTATTTGTGGATCCTCTATATTCCTGAACTTCTAAGTTGAAGGGCTCTAATCCTGTGCTTCCAGCAAAGATTTCCATAGCAGGAGTCTAGAAACTTTGCCACAAAATTCCTTTCTTGAAATGACCCTGATTTTTAATCACCTAATTGAAAAATGTAGTATAAATAAAATTTGAATGTTGAAAGAAAACATGTACATTAGGGAGATTTTTGGAGTATTTCTTTAAAGTATAGCATTTGGCTCCAAAAACAAGAATTTAAGAGTTTTAACAATTCAAAGTTTGAGCTTCATGTGTTGTCATATATTTCTCAATTGTTCTCAGTTAATTTCATGTGTGATTAACATTTTGATTTCTCTGTTGCTACAGGACTGTAACAATGTGTTTGAAGTACTACTCAAATCAATAGTCTTTATAAATTGTGAGAACAAATATTATTTAAGAGAATTCTCTATGCTCATGAAGATTTTGAAGCTGGATGCTCACAGTCAAGTTGGTAAATGTCTATATTGTCTGTTAAATAACAGTAATTCATAGGTACATCACAAATACTTCCCAATTCCATGCATTATATTTTTTAAATGACTTTGTCTACCCTAACTATATCTTATCCAAAAAGGTTGATTGTGTGTATCAGTCTTATAAACTGTGACGTCTTATTCAGACATCCTTATTTGAAGGTTTTTTGTTGTTGTTGTTGTTGCTTTCTGTTTTTTAAATTCAATTTTAAAGTTGACCTGGGCACTATTATGATATACTGTGTTGTGAATTTAAAATAATGGACAGAAGATCAATTTTGGAGTCAATTCTTGCTTTCAATTCCAAAGTTAGCCCTGGTCTTTGTTATCTAGTACTGCTATATCACAAATATTACCAATGGGTAGCTGTAAACCACAAGGTCCACACTTCAAGCCCACCAGCCACTCTATGGGAGTAAGATGAGGTTTTCTGCTTTCTCAAAGATTTAAAGCCTCAGAATCCCTATACATGTCTCTATGATTTGGAACCAACTCCACAGCACTTAACAATAACAATAAAAATAAATTTATTTTCTGATAATTTTAGAGATTAGGGTGCCAACTCTAGGAGTAGTTTGTCACTCTGTGTCAGTTCTGGGGAAAGGTTGCTGTCTATTTCCATTCCTTAATTCTTTACTGATCTTCACATGGCATGGCAGCTATCCAACCCTATCTCGACTTTCTTCTCTGTGTCTCATGAGCTCTTTCATATCTAAAAGATGACTGACTTGAAACAACCTATACTAATAAGGCCTCATGAACATAACAAAGGAAACTCTATTCCCAAATGGGATTACATCCACAAGTATATGTTTTTAACACATTTGGGGGGATACAATTCAATCCATAACACCCATAACTCTTAAGTTCAAGCTCTATATTGGAAAAACAAAAATAACAATACTCCTTACAGGTATTTTGTTGTACAGCCTTAGCACTAGACTATTAGACAGAAAGTAACTAGTATATCCTATCTATGAAACATCTTGTATGATAATTTTGTTGTTGTTGTTAAGTGCCATTGAGTTGGTTCTGACCCAAAGCGACCCTGTATAGGGTTTCCAAGGAGCAGCTGGTGAGCTTGAACCTAGTTTCACAGCATACAGGGAAAGGTAGAACCTCCACCAGGTTGCTTCCAACCTGTCTGGATGGGGTGAACAAAAGGTGATGGGGATAAGACTCTTGTGGTTCAATAGGAAATTATTGCTATCAGGACTGATTGTGAGTGGTAGAAAGGTAAAGATAGACATTTGTAACAAAAGGAGGGGAGTAGTTGATTTTGTAGTCCAGGAGCAGAGGTCCCTGGAACCATCAAGGGAGAAAAGCGAAGTGTGGGACCCTATCTAGAGAAGCAATGAAGCCAGGGATGAAGGCAGAGAAGATATGAAGAGAAGGAGTGGCTGGGGATTCTAGACTCAGGGAGGGAAAGGGGCTGTATGCTGGCAGCCGGGAAGTGGGGAAAGGCATGTGGGGTTTACCCTTTGGTTGTTTGATGATGCACGCATGGGATTGTAATCATTGCAATGAAACAAAATACGATAGGATGAATGTAAAGCTAACGATCTCCCATGTAAACTATCACATAATTCACAATGAAAACTTTTAAAAAATTGGGTAAGGGATTTAAACAGACATTTCTATGAAGAAGAGCTACAAATGATGGATACTCATACAAAAAGATGCTCAACATTATTAACCATTAACAAAAATGCTAATCAAAATCACAGTAAGACCCATTTGACCTAGCTTCAATGGCTTGATAATCAGAACATGACTTGTTGTTAAGTGCTGTCAAGTCAGTTCCGACCCATAGCGACCCTATATGGGGTTTCCGAGAAGCAGCAGACTTCCTGGTTCAAGAAGACTTTGCAGTCCAGTACATTAACCAACAGTGCCACACCAAGCCTCCAAAAGTCAACTAGAGGAAGATTTAAAAAAAACAACAACAACCAAACAATTTTTGATAAAGGATATGAGAGCAAATTGCTACAATTTGATGAACTTGACCTATACTCATGAAGGTGGTGGTGATGGTGGTTGTGTGCCATGGAGTAAGTTCTGACTCATAGGGACCCTGTACAGGGTTTCCGGGGTTGTAAATCTTTACGGGAGTAGAAAGCCTCATCTTTCTCCCGCAGAACAGCTGGTAGTTTCAAACTGCTGACCTTGCAGTTCGGAGACCAATTCATAACCACTATGCTACCAAAGCTCCTTACTCATGGAGATAGTAGCTACAAATACCAACAGAGAGGGAAGAAGTCTTCACACCAAGTATCAATGCTATCCCTTCTGTATATAGGGTAGATAGGGATGGGCAACTTAGATATCGGCTACCTAAAATGAGGGGGTGATAAAGGAATGAAGTGACTGGTTTACAAGCTTCCAGGAGGGAGTTTAAGAGTGTTCAGGGGAACATAGAGTCTCTATTGAATAGTTTTCATCTTGTCTAGATGAGTCTGATAAAGAGAGATGGGAATAAGATTCTTATGATTCAATAGTAAGTAATTATTATCATGACTAATTGTGACTGTCACAATTGTAAAGGTAGAAGTTTTGTAACAAAAATGGGGGAGTAGTTAATCTTACAGTTCAGAAACAGAGGACCCTAAGACCATCAAGGAAGAAGAGCACAAGTGAAATGCGGGACCTTATCCAGAGAAGAGGTGACACCAGAGATGGAGGCAGAGATGGGGACATGAAGAGACAGAGCAGCAGAGGACTCTAGATTCATGGCAAAAGAGGGACTGAGAGCTGGCAGCCAGGAGGTAAACTTACAGAATGTGCCCTATGGTGATTTAAATTATAGTATGTGCCTGAGTGTTAAAAAAAAAAAAAAAAAGAGCTAAAATGATAGAAATACTGTTAACTAATAGTACATGAGGGGATTTAATCATTGTATTGAAACAAAGCATAAGATTTATTTAATGTAAAACTGATGATCTGCTCTGTAAATTTTCACTAAATCCACAATAAAAACTTAAAAGAAAAAAAAAAATCAATGGTCAGAATAGAACATGTTCTACCACATACCCCTTGCAAAGATCAAGATTAGTGGATAACAATAGTAGTTGCTCAATGTAATTTCTTTTCTATTTTGTATACCCTGTGTAATGGCCAGTTATTAGCTTCACCATTATTATTACTTCTTTTTTGGCTTAAAAGTCGGACTCTTTATTACCTTTATAATAGTGATAACTAGTTTAATTACTAATAAAATATCAGCAACTACAGAATATTGGGTAGTGATATTACTATTATAAATTATATGCATAATAATAGAAAACTTAAGATATTATTTGTTATTTACACCTGAAAGGATATTCCTAAAATAGCTCCTATACATTTAATGCTATTTTTAGAAACACATGAAATAAGGAAACACTTTTTAAAATTATTTTGTTTTTTGGTTTTTGTTTTTCAATCTTGTTGCCTGAGAAAAATAGTTTTTGCTTCTTACAGTAGTCTTTATACTACAAGAAGAGATAGCACTAATTGCATTGTACCGATGAAGAGGGTGGTAACAGTGCCTGTGAAAGACAAGCACATGTCAGTCACTAGACTAAGAACTTAATGTGTTTTTCTGACAAGTATACTTTTAAGCTTCACTATAAAAATCACTACAACAGGTGTTGGAAAGTAAATTTCAACAATGGAATTCCAATGTGCAGTCTATAATTCGAAAGTGTATTGATACACATAGAAAAAAATCATGATCAAAGAAGGGTAGTATCTTGCTGCAAACCATGGTTTATATATAATTAGAGGGGAAAATCACTCCAAATAAAAGCACAACTATGCATTATAAAAAAATGTCCAATTATTTCAGAATTTGGAATCTTTTTAAACCTCTATATAGATCGCACCACAAGTACATCAAATTAGGCAATACAAACATGGCAAGCCAAAAAAAGCAATGAAGTCAAAATTGTTCATTAACAGTGTACTGAATCTAATTTCTTGTTTACCAATTACAGAGTTGAAAGCTGCTTAAAGCTTCACTGCCACACTACTGGGAAAGACCTGTCATTGAATTAAATAAATTATTTACCTGAACTTGTGTTCCTATGTCCTTAAATAAACCAGATAGCTGAAATGAAGTCTGGGAAGTATACTTCATTTTATTAAATACTGACAACCCAGAAATGATAATAAAAGACAACCTCTAAAACCAGAATTTCACTGGTTTAATATTTGTTGTTAAGTGCTGTCGAGGAAGTTCCAACGCATAGCAACCCTGTATAGGGTTTCCGAGAGTGGTTAGTGAGCTAAAACCACTGACCTTGTGGTTCAAACTGACTTTGCAGGCCAGCACATTAACCCACAGCACTACACCAGGACTTGTTTCAATATAGACATCTCAAAATTGCTGCTTTAGAAATTCTTTCTCCTCACTCTTCAATGCCAACTCATTTCTGATCTCCAGGAAACAACTATAGTATTCTAAATAACTCCACTGTTAACAACACAGAAAGTAAATAAGAATTGGTGTTGGTTATGTACTAAGGAGTCATTCAGACTCATCGTGAACCTGTACAGGCTGTAAATCTCTCCAGGAAAGACTCATCTTTCTCCTGCAGAACAGCTGGTAGTTTCCAACTGCTGACCTTGAGGTTAGCAGTCCGACTAGTAACCACTACACTACTAGAGCTCCTAAATATTACAGCTTCTCAAAATAAAAATTGAAAATTCAAGAAGATTCCATTTTAAAAAAGTATAATTAAAGATAAATGATAATATATGTGACATTTTTCTTTGATGCGGTTAGAAAAATGTTAAGTCACTGTTGATCTAAGCATATGTGTGACGCTGTGAGTTAAAGCGCTGGACTATAATGTCATTTGAACCACAAGGTCAGTGTTTCAAGCTCACCAGCGGCTCCTCCGAAACCCTATATAGGGCAACTATGGGTGGGAGTCTACTCAACGACACTTAACAAAAACAATTTATGTTTTTAGTATAAATTTTACTTAGAAAATCATCTTCTTGTTGTTAGGTGCCATTGAGTTGGTACCAACTCATAGCAACCCTGTGCACAACGGAATGAAACACTATCTGGTCCTGGGCCAACCTCACAGTTGTTGCCACACCTGACTCCTTGACGCTGCCATTTTGCCAATCCATCTCAATCCTGGACCAAGCTCACAATTGTTGCCACACAATTGTTGATGATGCTATTTTGTCAATCCATCTCGCTGGGGGTCTTCCTCTTTTTCTCTGACCCTCCACCCTACCAAACATGATATCCTTCTCCAGAAACTGGTCCTTCCTGGCAATACATCTCTCCTGACAATATGAAAGATGAAGTTTGGCAATCCTGGCCTCCAAGGAGCACTCTGGTTGCACTTCTGCCAGCATAGATCTGTTGGTTCTTTTGTCAGCCCATGGCACTTTCAATATTCTCCTCCAACACCGTAACTCAAAAGCATCAATTCTTCTATCTGCCTTATTCACTGTCCAGCTTTCGCATGCATATGAGGTTATTGAAAATACCATGGCTTGGGTCAGGTGCACCTTAGTCTTCAAGCTGTTATCGTTGCTCTTCAATACTTTAAAAAGGTCTGGTGCATCAGATTTGCCTAATGCAATACATCATTTGATTTCTTGACTGCTGCTTCCATGAGTGTTGATAGTTGATCCAAGAAAAATGAAGTCCTTCAAAACTTCATTCTTTTTTCCACTGATAAGAGCATTGTTTATTGGTCTAGCGGTGAGGTGAGGATTTTTTCTTTACATTGAGATGCAATCCATACCAAAGGCTGTGCTCTTTGATCTTCATCAGTTAAGTATTTTAAGTCCTCTTCAATTTTAGCAAGTAAGGTTGTTTCATCTGCATATCGCAGGTTGTTAATGAGTCTTTCTCCAATCCTGCTGCCAAGTTTTTCTTCATATAAACCAGCTTCTCAGATTATTTGCTCAGCAAACAGGTTGAATAAGTATGGTGAAAGAATATAACCCTGTCACACACCTTTCTTAATTTTAAACCATTCAGTGTTCCCATGTTCTGTTTGAACAACTGACTCTTGATCCATGTACAAGTTCTTCATGAGCACAATTATGTGTTCAGGAATACTCATACTGCTCAATGTTGTCCTTAGCTTGTGAGGATCCACATAATCAAAAACCTTTGCATAGTCAGTAAAGCACAAGTAAACATCTTTCTGGTATTCTCTGCTTTCAGCCAAGATCCATTGTACATCAACAATGATATCCCTCATCCCATGTCCCCTTCTGAATCCAGCTTGAACCTCTGAAAGTTCTCTGTCAATGTATGCTTGCAGCCATTTCTGTATTATCATTAGTAAAACTTCACTCTCATGGGATAACAACTTCTATATTTAAGATACATAGTAAGTTTCATGTTATTAAATTACTTTACTCTTAATTATAAAGGTATGTATGCACATTAAAGTAAATTTGGACAAGGTTGAGTAGTAAAAGGAGAGAAAAACCTATTACACAGTTTTCCTACAACTTCTATCTAAATATTTACCTCCATTTATTTATTCAGTACACAGTTATAAAAATGTTTTGAATATAATATTGTCAGCTTTTCAATTTAAAATTTTATTTACCTTAAAAATTTTATAAGTCTGTGGGAAATATGTGGGAGAAAGCTGTGGCAGTTTTCTGGAAATATTTATAGCCTTGGAAACACAAAGGGCAGTTCCACTCTGTCCTATAGCATCATTATAAATCAAAATTGACTTGACAGCAAGAAGTTACATTTTTCAGTTTGTGGGAACTACATACCTAAAGCAATGGACTTTAAATAATTGAGCATCTTTTCATATTTATCAGTTAACCATACAAAGTTGAAACATAAAAACAGAATTAATTATCTAGAATTAATTGCTAGTAATCAGCTTCCTCTACAGTCTTTGTGTATGTCCAGGGACACACAACATGCTTTTATATGCTTCTCTCACTCTATCTTTGATTTAACCTGTTTTCTATTTATTTTCATTTATTAATTTCTCATATCTATATTTCTTTTCATTTCATTTCATGTTGTTTCAGTGTATATATATTTTAAATCTCTGTAGTTTTCTCTATACCCCCCCCCACCACCTGAAATAAGATAGGGAATACATACAAAATATAGAAACAAAAAAAGTAATAATAATAACACAAGACTATGAAGAATTGTGGGAGTCCAGGTGTGGTGCTGTGGGCAATGAGTCAGACTGCAAAGTAGTTTGAACTGCAAGGTCGGTGATTCAAGCTCACCTTGAAAACCCTATACAGGGTTTCATTAGTGATTGGAATCGACTTGATGGCACTTAACAACAACAACATGAAGAATTATACTCCAATAAATTTGAAAATCTAGAAGAAATGGACACATTTCTAGAAACAAACAAACAAAATAGGATAGTCCTGTTACAAGGAAAGATCAGTGGAAGAGAATTGAGAGCCCAGATTAGCTGACAAAGTGCTGAAACATTAACTGAGGAAAAGATTATCTTTTTGGTAAATGGTGCTGTCAAAACTGCATACCCATTTGCAGAAGAGTGTAACAAGACCCATATATCACACCATATACAAAAATGAACTCAAAATGGATCAAAGACCTAAATCCAAACCACCCTTCTTTTGTTGTTGTTAAGTACTGTAGAGTCAATTCTGACCCATAGCGACCCTGTAAAGAATTTCCGAGGCTGTCAATCTTTATGGGAGCAGAAATCCTCATCTTTCTCTCACGCAACAGCTGGTAATTTTGAAATGCTGACCTTAAGGTTTGCAGCCCGATTCCTAACCGCTACGCTACCAGAGCACCTTCTGCTTAATTTTGCACCATCCTTTCTTCTTTTTAGCACAGTCATGCTCCTGCTCCAAAGTAAACATTTTTTCTGAGAGATAGACCTCCAAGTCATTGGGATACTTTTGCAGCGTGCCCTAGGAAACTAAATATATCTTCCAATTGAGAATGCATTTTTCATGAGACCATATATCTATATGATTGTTGGTAGTTGTCGTTGATTAGGTTCTGAATGATGGTTACTCTGTATGTGCAGAGTAGAACTGCTCCATAGGGTTTTTAAGACTATGACCTTTTTAAGCAGATTGCCAAGCCTGTGTTCTGAGGTACTCTGGATGGGTTTGAACTAACAATTTTTCAGTTAGATGTTGTTGTTGTTAAGTACCGTGGAGTGGGTTCCGACTCATAGTAACCCTGCACAGGGTTTCAGAGGTTGTAAATCTTTACAGGAGCAGAACGCCTCATCTTTCGCCCACAGAACCACTGGTAGTTTCGAACTGCTGACCTTGAGGTTGGCAGCCTGATTCATGTAGTTAAATGTTAATGTATGTGTGCCACCCACGGTATGATAGTGCAAAATAACTCTGATTGTTAAAAAAATTGTTTATTTTTTCAGTTTGATATCCTTGCCTTGATGATATTCATTCTATTTGTGAAAGGACCTGAAACTATGTAGTTTAAATCTTGCAAATCTCAAGGCCATAAATGGTCATTCCCATTTTACATTTTTAACACGCTGAAATATTCAGCCCTTCCATTTGAGAATTGCCTCACAATGATCTGAATTATTTTCTCACCGATGTTTGTCAGTTCTAGCTGGAATAATTAAGGATCCCTAGTGGTACACTGGTTAAGTTCTTGGTTGCTAACCAAAATGTCAGTGGTTTAAACCCACCAGCTGTTCCTCAGGAGAAAATGTGGTGGTCTGCTTCCATAAGGATTACAGTCTGGGAGCCTTAGGACACAGTTCCATATCATTATTGTTAGGTGGTTGTTATGTATTATTGTGATGAGCTACTGAGCCAGTTCTGATTCTGCAACATACATACAACAGAGTGAAACACTGCCTGGTCCTGCGCCATTCTCACAATCATTACTATCATTGTGTGAATCCAGCTCATTGAGGGTCTTCTTCTTTTACTCACACCCTCTACTTTACCCAAGCAAGATGTCCTTCTCCAGGATCTGGTCCCCCCTAATAACATGTGCTAAATTCATAAACAACAAGTTTGGCTTTTTTTCTTTAAAAATTAATATGAGGAAAGATGATATTTCAATCCCTAAAGTGAAGGCAAACACATTCTTAAGATTCACTCACTGAAAGCTTTTTAACAATCTAGAAATTTTCCCAATGAAGCATGTGATTTGAAACCAGAACATGCATTTTTTTCCTACTTTTTTTCATATTGCTTATTTGTATAGTATAATCTGTAATAGAGAGAGGAGACACATAATAAGTGAGTTTTGTCTTGAGTAAAAATCTAGCATCATAATTTATATGCAATTTTTCCACAAGTACCTTAACTTTTGACCCTCAGTTTCCTCATTTGTTAAGTGTAGATAATAATTTTTATAACAGAATTATTTTAAAGATTAAAATAATGTATGTAAGAGTCTAATTCTTAGCAGGAACTCAGTAAGTAAAATTATTACAAGTGACTCAAGCACAAGTGGAAAGATATATTTCAAAGGAAATGTGTGGATCAATACTAAAGCCTTTCACAAATATGAGGGTTAGGATCTTGAAAAATTACTAACATAGGAGCATTGATGGTGGCAGTATTTAAATCTAATGGAGAAACTAGAGTCTGAGGATCATGACAATGAGAAAATCCATAAAACCCTTATTAATATATTTATACTCAAATAAAACAATAACGACAACTTGTTAAATAAAATGTTATAAATCATAATTGTATAAACTAAAGGTATTAATGTAATTATTTCTCATTTATCATCTCTCAATTACTAGAAACTTTTCTTACTAGAAATAATCTCATACTGTAATCCCAAAGAGTTTATGAAGCATCTGTTTTCTGTATTTTCAGAGTATGTGCATATATTGAGAAATTTTCTTCCTTATATGTGGTTCTGCATCCTTGGGGAGCAGTGGTTAAACAGTTGGCTATTAACTAAAAGGTTGATAGCTTGAACTCACTAGCTGTTTCATGGGACAAAGATGTGGCAGTTGGTTTCTGAAGAGATTTTTCTGACTTGGAAATCTTATAGGATCACTAAGAACTACATTCAACTCGATGACAACATTGTTTTAAAATTTTGTATGTAAACAGTCACTACTTTTTTTGATTATATGACCCAGATTCCTTGAATCCTGTTCACTAGGCCCTATCATAACCAAAAAAAAAAACCAAATGAAATTTGGATAGGTAAAGAGGAAAAAGTGAAAATAACAATAATTAGAACTTCAATGGATCTTTAATTAACATGTTTGATATAATCAATAGATTTTTCTCTAGTTTGACATCATACATGTCTTTGAAACCTCTTGCAATGTAATTTAGTCTCCCACAAGTCATTGTAGGAATTTGGAAATAAAAATTTTCCCAAGTACCAAAAGGACTTCAGAATCAAACCTTCTACTTATATTTTATAATCTTTATATTCACTATGGAGTTCTGGTGTGGTGATGTGGGTTAATGTGCTGAACTACAAAGTCAGTTTGAACTAAAAACTCAGCAATTCAAGGTCACCAGCTGCTCCTTGGAAACTCTATATAGAGTCGCTATGGGTTGGAACCGACTGGACAGCACTCAACAAAAACAACATAATCACTATACAAATGCATTTTATATTGTTAAGTGCCATCGAGGCTGTTCCGACCCATAGCAACCCAGGATAGGGTTGCTGGTGGGCTTGAACTGCCAAGGAGCAGCTGGTGAGCTTGAACTGCCGACCTTGCAGTTCAAATTGCCTTTGCAGTTCAGTGCATCATTCCTGTAGCACCAAACCAGACTCCATGCATAAATCACCCTAATATAATCCTCAATATAGAAGTATAAGGAACTCTGGTAGCGTTGTTGTTGTTATGTGCCATCGAGTCGGTTCCGACCCATAG
>NW_006408626.1:7750978-7765188 GCF_000296735.1 Chrysochloris asiatica
TAAATCACAACTGTCAAAACCACAATCATAAGAATAGTGAAGGACCAGACAGCATTTTGTTCTGTTGTTCATTTCATTCCATTGTTCATGAGGTTAGTTCCATGACAGCTAACAGTATCAACAACAAATATGAGGATACCAGTTCTGTCTACCAAACAAGACTATTCTGAGGACTTTATGGTATCACAGGATCACTGGTAGCAAAGGGGTTAAACGCTTGGCTGCTAACCAAAAGATAAATGATTTGAAGCCATCAGCTGTTCTAAAGGAGAAAGATGTGAGCACCTGCTACCACAAAGATCATATCCTTGGAAACACTAAAGGGCAGGTCTACTCAGTTTTAAGGAGTTGCTCTGAATTGGAATCAGTTTGATGGCAGTGAGTTCTAAATGGTATCAAATATATAAAACATTTTGCACTGCAGCTGGCACATGATTAAACTTCAAAAACATTTTGAAAATTGAACAAATAGAGTATCCTTGGTTGGGTTTGAACCATGGAACTTGCAGTTAGCAGTCCAGTAATTTTCCTGTACCACCACACCAGGATTCCAGTAACATCTTTAATATGGTATAATTCTCTATTAATGGTAATATGTTTTTAGAATTTAATTATGTATATACAAATCACCACTTGTGGTAGAAGACAAGTTCCTCAAGGACAGGTCTTTTTTGCTTTTTTCCTCTTGTATTTTCAGTGCTTAGTAAAGTGTCTCAGTCAGATAAATCAATGAGTGGAAAGTACAGGCATGTTTCTGAGGTAGATTCCAAATAGAAAACAAAATCTATTCATTGAAACATTGGACAATTCTTATGCAGTTAAAATAACTGCAGATATTTTATACCATAACAATGAAAGGTACTTTAAATGTGTTAGACAATCAAAAGAACTAGATTTCCTGAAACAGGGTATTAAGGTTAAAATATCTCTAAACATATAACATCTCAAGGCATTTATCATAAAATTCGGGGTATTTTTACTTATTCATAGCTCTCAAAGATTTTGGTAATTATAATTTCATCCAAAAGGTAATGAGAATCTTTTTGCCTCACGATTTTCTTTTCATTTTTCAGGCAGGTGAAAATATGTGTGAAGTCATCCTTTTTTTTCACCTTCTTCCTTCTATTAACTTTATACTGTACTATCTTGAGTTGTCCAGGGTAAAGATCTAAATTTTATTTCTGCTTATTTTTTTATACTTTTCACTGAAAAGTCTCTCCTGGAATTGAGACTTGGAAAAGCATAACACATGCAATTTTCATGGTAAGAAAATCACTAGCAAATGTAGGCTCCCCTCACTTCTCAGGCATAGCAGCAGTTGCTGGTGTTAATGGAGCTGGTAATGTACTTACCATGGGTAAACTAGATTATATATCGAATGGCTTGACTCAGGACTATGGTATCCCAATTAAGATTGCTGAAAAGAGCTACAGAATTAAATCCCAAGTTAAAACAAGCAGCAATATAATGACATAGATAGCTATGATCTATTCCAATTCACAAGCAACAGGACACTACAATGTTTCAAAATCATTCTCAATAACACAATGCAGATGAATTACAATAGAGCTTAGGTTATATAAATCATGTCTTATTACTGTAATTTTTTTTACTTTAAAATCATTCATTGATCAGCCATAAGCTTACACCTCAAATCTCATTTCTATTTCTAAAAGCAATTGTATTTTATCAAGTGCATTCCTCCAAAAACATTGACCAATACTCCTAGTAGCAGACGTTTAGCACTAAAACTGTCTTATATCTGATGCTAAAGGTCTCCTTCTATAGCTCTACTTATGCTTTCCACTATTAAACAAAATCATGGGGTCATATCTAGTCGCAAAAAGGCAAGGAAAAAGGGAGGGCAGTGAGTCCATATATTTTACTTGAACTCATTTAATTTTACCAAATCACAGGTTTAAGCAGAATATTGTGTTTTCTGCTAAAAAGAAAAAAGAAAGTTTTTAAGAATAGTTTAATTTATTAAAAATATTTTAAGAGGCAAAACACAGCTAACTAAATAAAACACCTAGATGAGAACATACACCTTAGTTTAATTTAAACTATAATAATATTTTAATTCTGTTCTTTAGTGGCCCATTTCCAAGGCTGTGACTAACCCCTTGAAATTTCCAATTTTCCCATGAAATCCCTGTAAGGCCTAACCTTTCAGTCAGGTCTAATTTAACTATGAATATATAAAGTCACCTGCAGATGGCCTACTCAGGTAAAGTGGAGATTTTAGGCAATTATCATAGTAATTCAAGCAGGAAAAATAACTACTGAGGAAGAGATAATGTTTGCTTGAACTATTCAGATTTCCATCTATAATAATTAAATTCATTAATTTACTCCTTTATTTCGCTTTGCCTATGAAGACAACCACGTTGCTGTGGCATCTCAAATATTTGTGCGTTCACAAAATATTGATTACTTGTAAAATACGTTCAGGAGTTTAATGAGCTGTGTTGTTGTTGCTGTTAGGTGCCATCAAGTCCATACCAACTCATAGTGACCCTATGCACAGCAGAAGTGCCCAATCCTGTGCCAACCTCACTACTGTTGCCACACTTGAGTCCATCGATGCTGCCACGTGGCCAATCCATCTCACTGAGGGTCTTCCTCTTTTTCTCGGACCCTCCACCCTACCAAACATGATATCCTTCTCCAGTGACTGGTCCCTCCTGACAATATGTCTAAAGTATTAGAGATGAAGTTTGGCTATCTTGGCCTCCAAGGAGCACTCTGACTGTACTTCTTCCAAAATGGATCTATTGGTTCTTTTGGTAGCCCATGGCACTTTCAATATTCTCCTACAACACCATAACTCAAAAGCATCAATTCTTCTATGGTCTTACTTATTCACTGTCCAGCTTTCGCATGCATATGAGGTTATTGATAATACCATGGCTTGGGTCAGGTGTATCTTAGTCCTCAAGCTGACATCTTTGCTCTTCAACACTTTCAAAAGGTCTTGTGCACCAGATTGCCCAGTGCAATACATCATTTAATTTCTTGACTGCTGCTTCCGTGAGTATTGATAGTTGAGAAATTTAATGGAAGAGTTGCTAGAAGGAGGACTGAAGATGGGGCACTGATGTATAAACAATGCTAAAAGTCTTATTTTAACCATCTAAGATCTACCAGGAATCCTGGTATGGAGCTATAGGCTAACGCATGAGACTAAGAAGTCATTTGAAATGCAAGGTTGGTGGTTCAAGCTTACCAACAGATCCTTGGAAACCCTATTACAGGGTTACTATGGGTCGAAATCGACTCAACGGCACTTAACAACAAACAACTACAAGATCAACCAAGTGCCTCTGATGTTGGTGAATCAGGCACATACTCATGTAACATCCCTTTCTCCCCTAAACACACAGACATACACAAATACAAACATACATCATTGTAATATCAGTCACCTGAGATACATATTCAAAAACTTAAAAATATATGATCATAAATATAACAATTAATGTAGGAATTACATTTAGAATTTCCAAAAGAGAAAGAGGTAAGAAATATTATATAAATGAAATAACCAAGACATCAGAGAATAATTGTCCAAAGAAACACAGCAATTAAAAGGGGGAAAAAGTTATGTGTATTTTTTAATAACCCCAAAAAAGTGCAAGGGAGATAAAAATAATGATCTGACAGCACTTTGAAAATAAATTAGGAAAGAAAAAAAAAATCTATAAAGAAAATACAAATAATGATTCATTCTTACAGTCACAGAAACCTAGAACAAAATCAGAATGTATCAGCCATAAATGGAAACATATATTTCCAAAACTAAGGGTACACACAGAAGCATAAACAAACATGAAGTAGCCAGGTCTTACAACATGGCCCTAGAAAAACAGGAACATTGATTGGGAACAGCCAAGGTGATCAAGTGAGAATGGAACCAAGGAAATACATTATTTTGTTATTTGTCCTGGTGTTAATTCCAAGTCAGGAATCTGACTTCATTCTTTTCCCTTGCTCTTCCTTTATAGCTCTGTTAGTTAATTACCATAGGAAACCAGAGGGTTCAGGAGTCCTCTTAATACACGGTACAAAGATCACCCTCATAAAACAGACAACAGGTTAAGGAAAAATGGGGAGTGGAACTAGAGTTTAAAATCTAATATACAGAACCCATGGAAATTTTGTGGACATACCTGAAGAAAACAGACATAGTAAAGAAGGAAAATAAGATAAAAACTACTACAGAGAAGTTAACTGATATAGAAGTCAAAGGAAATCCAATGTGCAAAACTGATGCGGTTTAAAAATTTAAAAAAGGATGGGGTGGTGTGCAGAAGCAATAAAGCATTTTTCTTTCTGTTTTAACCAAGCAAAATGTAAAACAACACACAATAATATGAATCTGCAAATCCTAAATAAAGTATTAAATGTCAAGGATAATGAAAAATATCCAGGTTATGATAGCAGAAATATCAAAACATGTATAAAGGAAAGTAAGATCTATGAAATGGGAAGTACTAAAAGACATTAGTGAAAGGTCTACATAGCACTAAGGAAATTAAATATGTTCTGACTTTCCATAAGCTAACTTCTCTGGAAATATTATGGGCAGAACTGCAAGACAGAACTTTGCTAATCTCCTTATCATTGCTCTAAATGGATCAGAAATAATAATTGACGTAGCTAGCTTAGATTAAATTAGGAAAAAATAAACCATCTGCTATTGTCCACATTGGGGCTTATAGTGTGTTGCACTGAACTTCTAACTACAAGTATGGCAGTTCAAACCCACCAGATGCTCCTTGAAAATCCTATATAGTACTTCTAAGAGTCATAAGAAACTCAACAGCACTAAATAACAACATTGTTCATTTCACCATCATCCATGTCTAAACAAGATGATAGGCCTATTTGCTTACTGCTGATGCCAATTCAGAAACTGGTATAGCAAATAGCATATCATTTGAAGTTTAATTTTATCTATGGTAGTATTCCCAAGGGATCACAAATATATTATTTGGAGATAGAAGTGGAAATCTCTATTTCCACATCTAGAAAATGGATTCATTTTTAGTGTGTAAGAAAATTCATCTGAGAGGAACATATAGAATGCATTTAGAATAATGATTGTTGTTGCTTTTGTAGTGGAGTTGGTTCCGAACCATAACGACCCTGTATAGAGTTTCCACAGAGCTGCTGGTGAGCTTGAACCGCACACCTTGCAGTTCAAATGGCTTTGCAGTCTGGCGCATTACCCACAGTGCCACACCAGAACTCCAGAATAATGACTGTTGTTGTTGTTAAGGGCCATCTAGTCAGATCCAACCCATAGCGACCCTATATAGGGTTTCCAAGGAGTGACTGGTGAGCTTGAACCACCAACCTTGCAGTTCAAATGGCTTTGCAGTCTGGTGCATTAACCCACAGCACCACACCAGGACTCCAAGAATAATGACTACAGTATTGCAAATAAACATGTGGGTTCTTTGGAAGTAATTTTCTTCTGTCAGCTTGTACAAGGACCAGTTCGAGAATTGGTAATCTAATAGAGATTCATTTATCTGGATGATTATGATATCACTTAGCAATATGTATTCCAAATATGTATATGGTGTGAACTGACAGGCATATAGATGCATATCCTGCTATACAACAGCTGCATCTATAATTGGTATCCAATGCCAGGAGCTAGATTCTTAATGAAACTTTAGAATTATATGTACATGGTTGTTTTCCATAATTGCTGTTTATATTTTGTGTGGTCACACAAAAACAGTTACTAAAGAAACCTGAAGAATATAAAACTGACAGCAATGTAGCAGGGCTAGAGTTCATTTTTTTTACTACTTAAGATAGCTATTCTCCATATTCTTCAAACCATTTTTAGAATCTGTTTTGGTTTTGTACTGGAAAATACAGTTTGCATTTTCATAAAACTAAATATATTCTGTTTGAAAACATAATAATTCAAGACATTGCCTAGTATTCCAATTAAAAAGATGAAACTAATTAAATGAAAAGTGTGCTTTATTTTACATATATGAATATAGTGCCATTAGTACTTTACTTAAATCTGCTTTTTAAATGTAAAATTGAAGTTAGCAATTGAAAAGAAAGAATGCTCTAGCCAAATAAGAGATTACTCAAAATTAAGCACTCAGATTTAAAGAAAATAAGATAAAATAACTGGTGAAAAGCACTAGTTCCACTTCAATTTGTATGGGTATATGTATGTGTATATATGTACAGATACATAGATATCTATATCTATAATAAGGAGCTCTGGTAGCGTAGTGTTACAAATCGGGCTGTGAACCTCAAGGTCAGCAGTTTGAAACTATCAGCTGTTCCTCGGGAGAAAGAGGAGGCTTTCTGCTCTCATAAAGATTTACAGCCTTGGAAACCCTGTGCAGGGTCACTATGAGTCACTATCGGAACCGCCTGCACAATACATCACCACCACCACCACCACCATATAATATTTTCATATAAATACAATTTTTTCATGAAAAAAATAATGTCCCTGATTATATAGCTTAAAGAAATATTTTATAAGTAGTTCTTCAAAGGGGATTATATTGATATATAATGTGAAATTGGTGTACATTGTTCAAAGACCTGTATAAAAGTTTTATTTTGAAACAGGGAATACATCGGACCTAAAGATCACTTGGTGTGGGTAAGGTAAAGTTAGAACATGATGATAGAATGAATCAGCTGAGGATCTAGTAGGCAACAAATTGCTATCAAAAGGGAAACAACCTTATAAGATCTGACATGCGTTCAATAGGAATAATACCTGCATTTCTACTAAATATTCCTCATAAAATAACTATGAGTTGAATTGTACCGATAAAACAAATAACTGAGGAAATCTAAGGAGGATGACTCAAGTTAAATATGAGAATTTTCAGAAAACAATCTATAAACAAAATAGCTTACATGCCGCAGAATAGCTTTATATAATACACTTAACATAAATTTTCAAACACTTTCCAATATTTACAAGCCTATCAGCAGATTTATAAAACCTAAGAGAGTCACAAATCATATCAATAAATCCTAACCTAAAAATACCTTTGATTTACTAATATTTACTGTGCACCTATGTATAAACCTGACAGATTTATAAATCAGTGGTTTTGGACCCTTTCCACCATAATTGGTCTTACAAGCCCTACTCTCATACTGTAGCCCAAACTTCTGATTTATGAATCCTAACTGGCTCTTTATTCTATGACTAGTTCAGTCTTTTGAAGCTCGTCTTTTGTAATGAGTTCCTGAAGATGTTATGCAATTTACTTTTTCCTGACTTACTTTTTCTGAAATATAAATAAATAAATAAATACAAGTAAACAACAACGCTGTTTTCCCTTTATGCAACTATCAAGTGAAAGCCATCTTGCTCAGCATTGTTTTCACTTGAAGGTGCCATAGAATTCAAAGGATAAGATCAACTTCCCATTAATAGAAATATACCATTATAGAAAGAAAGCAAAGTAAAGCCACAGATAGTACTTATGCATACTATTTGTTATCTGGAACTTTTGAATATTCCTAAACCAATAATCCTGGATGGGGTTAAGATAGAAATGTGCTGGCAGTTTCAACCTAGGACCATTAAGAACCCAGTACAATTTATAAAAATTATTAAATTTTGACTCTAGTTCAAGTTCTCTAATTCAGCAACATTTTCCTCTCTCAGCAACTACTGCTCCACTAGGTTTCAGTAATTAAAGTTATGTTTAAATTCTGAAATAGCCTCATTCCAATGGTGGAATAAAATGATGTCTTAGCATTAAAGCTACACATTGCCTTAGTATTCATGAGAAATCATCTAAGAACAAATTTTGGCATTATAATTTACTATTGTAGCACAGTAGTAAATTGAAATAATTTAAACTCATTGTAAGTCACTAGGATTTGTAATGATTTATACTGCATAAAGATCAGAGAAAGATATTTTTTTAAAACAGCAAAATCACCTCATTATGCAATAAAACTTTAAGTAGTTTGAATTTTGGAGACAAATAATTTTCTCAAAAAACTGTAATTAGTAATTTGGACTATGCAATTTGTCTTTTTCCAACAAAAAAAGTTTCTTTCTTTCTAGATAAGTCTAAAGGATTTAGCTATTCATTTCCAGAAGGCTGACAACCATTTTGAATGTTCTCTGAAATGGCTTTAAAAACTAAGGCACAGATCTCCAGGGGAGAGAATCATCTTTGATTTCTAATGTTTATATTTGGGCAAATGACAAAAACAGCTGAAACAGCTGTAAACTTTCCCCTAATGGAAATTAAATATGTAAGTAATATTGTTTTCATTATTTGAATGTACAGCAATAGATGTATTATGCTAGCATTGTTTTAACAACAAATCCCAGGACATCTAGAACTATGATTAACAGGAAAGCATTAATTCAAATTAATAAAATATATACTATTGGTGAGATAAACCATTTTTTTTTCTTTCAACTAATATAGGAAGTTGTTCATGCATATCACTTTCAGAAATAGCCAGCAAATGCCTCAGAGGATACTTTAAATTCCAAGAAAATGGAATTAAACTTATTGAAAGAATGCAGTAAAAAACAAATACTAAAATCCTCTTTTATTTTAATTTTTGTTTTACATGCTTAAGGAGAACTTTTATAGTCACAAGAAACATAGCAGGCCCTAGACATGGGTGAATATCATAAATTATTTAAAACAAAATAAAAATGTTTTTTATTTGGAGTCAGATTTTAAATATTTTCTGTTATTTAGAGGCGTGTCAAGTTTGTGGTTAACATGGCTTGTGCTGAGTGACTAACATAAAAGTTCAGAGACTTCCTGCAAGATGGCAGATGAGGTGGACACGTGCTACACAGACCCTGTACAATGAAGACACAAGAAGCCAAATGAAACAGATTTGGATAATACTGGAACCCTAAACTTCACAGGAAAGGATGAAAAAGTGATTTGAATACTGCCTATAAGAGGAAGCTGAACAAAAGCAGCAAGAAGAAGGCAGACAGGCACACTGCTCATTGGCCTGACACAGTGCAGCCATATTCAACTTTTGCAAGCTGCATTCCATCAGCACAGTAGACTAACACCACAAATGTACATGGGTGATTATGTCAGAAGTAAGGGACCCTCCCATTCCCCCTAACAACCTTCTGACAACCAGAAGTGTTGTCAGTCCCCACCCTCACTTACCCAACAGCCAGTGATATCCCCACCCTGCACAGTCCCTGGTTTGTCTAAAATAATTCTGAGAACAGTTTGGGAAAAAGGAAAAGTTACATACAAATGTGCACCAGTAAGACTAAGCTCTAATTTCTAAGCAGAAACCATGCACATATAATACTCTAAAAGAAAAAAAAAGTGTCAATCAAAAATCATACACTCAACAAAATTGTTCCTTAAATATGGTAATTAAATTAGGCCATTTCCAGATAAACAGAAGTTAAAAGCATCTGTAAAAGCCAGATCAACCTTCTAAGAAACATTAAAGGGAATTTTTCAAACAGAATTAACAACGGCAGATGAAAACCTGAGATAAACATACATGACAATACCACCCACAAGTCAACCAAGATATAGAAATATTCAAAGTAGAACGAACCTGTAAGACTGAAAATAGGGAAACAGAGATATCATTTTGTAAGAAAGACAATTACCAATTAAAAAGAGGGAATAATATAGTTATGGCTTCAAGTGGAAAGGAATTCAAGTAGATTCCAAAATATGACAGTTTAAAAATTCGGAAGAAATTAATATACATATTACTTGATTGAAGGAAAGCAATATACGATAAGAGGGAGATAGGCAGAAAATGATGGATACAGGGGAAGATACTGGGAGGAAAGTAAGCATTAAAAGTAACAGAGATAAATACTATTATATACACAATCTTGCAATAATGTTAATCTAAAATAGGATACATCAACAGATATGCAGTAATAATCCTGGTGTGGCACTTTAGGATCAGCACTGGATTACTAACCAAAAGGTTGTGGTTCAAACCCACCAGCTATTCATTGGAAACACTATACAAGGTTGCTATGAGTCAGAATTGACTCAACAGAACTTAACAACAATAGACAAGTAGGCTAAACAGGTAGAGGAGGGAGAGTGGCAATATACCCCCAAATATATATAGGTTTGACAGAAGATATTTGCACATGGGTATTTACGTTTGCTGAAAATATGTGCAGGAATATGGTGGAGCAAAAGGCACTTGAATTTGGTGGGCAAAGTTTTGAATACTTCCTAGACATAATCCAACAACTTGAAGAAATGAATCTCTGGGCTTATTGACTCAGGACCATAGTCTTGGGGGACACCAAGATTAACTGACATAACATGATCTAAATGCTCTGCATCCTATTTTGGTGAGTAGCAATTGGGGTCTTAAAAGTTCTGAGTGACTATCTAAGGTGCAACTATTGGTCTCTCCCTGTCTATAGGAAAGAAGAGCGATTAATACCTAAGACACATGAGAACACTTAGTCCAATGGACTGCATGAACATCAGTCTCTGTGGTTCTGAGACCAGAAGAACTAGATAGTGCCCAGCTTCCACTACCAACTGCCCTGAAAGGATCACATTGGGAGATCTTGGATAAAGTGAGAAAAAATTGTGGAACAAATCTCAACATCATAAAAAAAAGACCAGGCTTACTGGCTGGATGGAGACTTGTCTAAACCACAAAGACGATCACCCTTAGTCATCTTGCATGCCTGGAACTAAACTCACTGCTGTGACTCAATTTTAAGCCAAATAATATACAAGTCTATAAGAGAACACAAACACTAGTGAGGTACACTCATCTTAGAAAAAGCAAATATTTGAGATCAAAAGGACAGCCATTACCCAAGGACAAAGTTTGATAGGATTAGACAAAAAAAAGGAATGGGAATGGGAAACAGGAAGTGGGTTAAGTAAATGTTACATTGAGGGAATTATAATCAACAACATGAAACAAAATGTGTATGAATTATTGAAGGGAAAACTGATTATCTGCTTTATAACCCTTCACTCAATAAACAATAAAAGTTTTTAAACAAACAAACAAACCCATCCTGGAAGAAAGGGCTAGTGATCTGACTTCATAAGAGTTCAGTCAAGAAAATCCTACAGAACAATTCTACTCTATAATACAAGGGGCTACCATGACATGGAATTGACAAGGCAGCAAAGAATTTGATTTGAGTGGTGTAAACAGTTAACATGTCCAGCTGCTAACCAAAGGTTGGAGATTTGAACTCACCTAGTTCAAATATCAGTTGCTCCTTGGGAACCCTATATAGAGTCATTAGATTCAGAACTGACTCGACAGCACTTAACAACAACAACAGTTTGGTACTAGAGGATAAACACTTGACTGCTAATCACAAAGATGGCAGTTCAAACCCACCAGTAACTCCTCAGAAACCCCGTAAAGGCTTTTCACTAGTCGGAACTGACTTAACAGCACTTAACCACAACAAAATAAAAGATACCTCAGAAAAAAGGCTTGGTGATCTACTTTGGAAAACTAAGATTAAAAACCCTATGTAGCCACAGCTCAACTGATACACATGGGATTACTGTGACTCACAATCAACTTGATGGCAACTTGTAGTTTTTCTACTCTCTAAGGAGTCCTGCTGTGGCACTGTTAAACAAGCACTCGACCACAAGGTCATTTGAACATCAGGGTCAGTTTCAACCACAAGGTTGGCAGTTCAAACACACCACACACCACTCTGAAACCCTATACAGTTTCACTATGGGTCGGAACCAACTCTATGGCACTTAACAACAACAAGGTTTATTTGGAATCTTGGTGTGATACTGCAGAATCAGCAATGGACTTCAAACCACAAGGTCAGCAGTTCAAACCCACCAGCTGTCTCTCAGAAACCTGATACAGGGTCACTAAAAGTAAGAAATTAACAACAAAACTTAACAACAAAAACAAGGGTTTGTTCTGTTTTTTAAGAACTACCCGATATACATAGTCTTTGACTTACGGAAGGATTCTGTTCTGATGGCTCTGTCATTAAGTTGGTTCTGATTATGTTGAACATCTAATTTTTAAAAATTTATCATTATTATTGCCTTTTATTTATCAGTATCTTTATATATCCAATTTGTCTTTGGACATTGGAAAAATTCTTACTAACTTAGAGATAGAATGACATCAGAAAACTATATGCTGCAAGAATTTATGTAGTATGTGTCACTGATGAAATTTTGTACCAAAAAAGGATGGTTGTGAGTAAGGTTCTTACTCCAATCTATCATTAAGTCAGAGACTAATTGTATTCATTGCTCATGAGATCAAAACAGATAGTTTAACTACGTACTAGGGATATTCAAATTGTCTCTAATTGCATCCAATTTTTCCAGTTACCTAGAAATAACAACTATGGTTCATTTTTTAAAAACGGAACAAAAACTATTTTCATTTATGACATTGTTCATGTATATAATAGTTCAAAATAAGAAATTTTATAGCAGTATAGTTTGTCAAAATGCTGTACAATCTTACAAGGTGATTTTTCAAGCATTGACTACCAAAAACAGATAGTCTCAAATTTTTCTATTTAAAGAAGTTTTGCATATCTTGTAAGACTTCAAAATTCCTGTTTGCTCTTAAGAACTCAAGCATAACAATTGGGAGGGTGGTGCAGGACTGGAAAGTGTTTCACTTTAATATGCACAGGATCATTGAGAGTCCGATTGGACTGGACAGCACCTAATAACAACAGGTGTTCTTATATAACATGGAGTCAGGTCTGACTCATAGCAACCTTATGTAAGGTTTCCAAGGAGCAGCTGGTGAGCTTGAACTGCCCAACATGCAGTTAGCAGTCCAGTGTTTAAATGGACTCCAACATTCCTACTGGTGGAAACTAAATAAAACACATGAGTATAACATCTAATTGAATACATGTAACATTTTCTTACTAATTTAGGCTAAAAGATTTTTTTAAAATGCAAACAACTTAATGAAATTCCACTGATTATTGTTAGTATTACTTTTTTTTGCAGATTTATACATTTAATTGATCATAAACTGTTAGTTTTCATCCACATTGACTGTAGATTTTTGAAAGTCGTGACAGGCACATAGGTCACCAGTGTATAGAGTTTGTTTGGTGAATATTCATCCACATTATGTTTTCTGGACAACCGCACCAGGATACGGTATGGGACGTTCCTGATTCCTTTGGCCCAGACAGCTTTGTTGAGCCTGGTGTCAATGCGCATGTCTGGTGTTCCCATCTCCTTCATGGCAAATTTCCGAATCTCCTTGAGTGCTCGAGGGGCACCCTTCTTGAAGCCTACTCCATGGAAGCGCTTATGAATGTTGATGGTATACTCTCTGGTCACCACTTCGTTGATAGCAGAATGACCCTTCTTCTTGCCACCCTTCTTTGCAGAAGCCATAGTAATAGAAGCAGGTTGGAAAGGAAGAGCGCAAAGGATTGTGGGAAAAGGTCCACTGATTATTTTTTAACTTCTTATTAACTCATTAGGTCAATCACTGTAGTGCTAATATTTTATTTTAAAATTATTTTTGCTAATGCTTTTACGACCATACACTATGGAACCACTGTTTAGATTTAAATATTATCTTTGTCACTTGCTGGCTTTGCTACTTTTATCAAGTTTTCTTTTGTGTATGTGCCTCTCTTACCTCATCTTTAAGTAGGATAATAATAACAGAATTTAATTCATGAGGTTATTGGGATGACTAAAGGAATTGATTTAAAGTGCTTAGACTAGTACTGATATAGTAAAAAAACAAAAACTATGAGTTTGGTATTACTATTTCAGACGTATAAAATTAATTACGGCATGATTATCAAATACTAAAAAAGGTGTTTGGGGTAGTGTAAAAACAAGGATGGATGGTAATTAAACAAGAAGTCTAAGAAGCACTAAGTTCTCTGGTGAAAAACAAGACTCCTGAAATTCATGGAATACCAGTTAGAATGTTTCAACAAACTGATGCAGCACTTGAGGGGTTCATTTGTATCTACTAAGAACTATGGAAGACAACTACCTGGCATAGTGATATACGAAGACGTACATATTTGGGCCCATTCAGAAGAAAGGTGACCCAGTGGAATGCAGAGATCAACACACTTTTCTTATGGCAATTCAAAAAGTTACAGTAGTACAGGGAGATGCCAGAAATGCAAGCTAAATTCAGAAGAGGATGTGGAACTAGGGATATCATTTCTGATGTCA
>NW_006408626.1:7766748-7768372 GCF_000296735.1 Chrysochloris asiatica
GAATTGACTCTATGACACTTAATAACAACAACTTGACACTGGCTCTCAATTAACACTATTTCTAGGATACTCAAAGTATCCCTCTGGTATACCAGCCAGATTGCGAGCATATGGAGGTCAAGTTATTAATGGAATTTTAGTTTAGATTCATTTCGCAGTGAGTCCAGTGGGCCCATGATTCCAATCCTGTATTGATTTACCAAGTTCTAGAGAACAAACAAGATGGTGGATCAGGTAGATATGCAGAGAGGAGCTCCATCAGCAACAACACAAACTACTGAACCGAGCAGGCTCAAGGAAGGCCCTAGAACTCTGAACCACATATAGCTAGGAGAATCAAAAAATCCATTGCTTTCTAATTCAAGATGCTCAGCTGCTTTTGGAGCCATCATCTTGGGAAAGACTAAGCGGGGAAAGAATCAGACAGCCACGAATGCCTGACAGAACCGAGGAGATACAGGTGTGGACATTCTTTTTTTGGTATCTGTTCATTGGTCTCTCGCTGTCTGTGCACCACCATTCTGGTGACTAGAGGGGATGCCTGAGTGAATGGACATCCCACCCCCAACCCTGGAGGGTTCTACTACACATGTGAACAGATCTCCTAGAAATTTAAAGTGACAGTTTCCACTTAAAACCAAATGGTCACCACTCTTCTGTCAGTTTGTTGTACTATGGTGGCTTGTGAGTTTCTGTGATTCTGAGAGCTTTGCCGCTGGTATTTTAAATACCAGCAGGGTCACCCATGGTGGACAGGTTTCAGATGAGCTTCCAGATGAAGATGGACTAGGAAGAATGAGTGATGAACTACTTCTGACTAGTTAGTAAGTGGAAACCTTATGAGTAGCAGAGAAACATTGTCAGATATAGTGCCGGAAAATGAGCCCTTCAGGTTAGAAGGCACTCAAAATGCGACTGGGAAAGAGCTGCCTGCTCAAAGTAGAGTTGACCGTGATAAAGCGAATGGAGTAAAGCTCATGGGAGAGAAGCCCGTGGGACCTTCATTTGCTGATGGGGCACAACTCAAAATGAAGAGAAACGGCTGTAAACATCCATTTAAAATCAGAACATGGAATGTAAGAAGTATGAATCTGGGAAAATTGGAAGTTGTCAAAATTGAAATGGAACACATAAACATCGATATATTAGGCATTAGTGAGCTGAAATGGACTGGTGTTGGCCATTTTGAATCTGACAACCACATGGTTTACTATGCCGGGAATGAAAAAGTGAAGAGGAATGGTGTTGCATTCATTGTTAAAAAGAACATATCCAGATCAGTGATGAGGTACAATACTGTCTGTGATAGGATAATATTCACGCACCTACACTGAAGTCCAGTTAATACCAGTTAATCCTGTTAATACCACTATTATTCAAATTTATGACAGTGAGGATGAAATAGAAGAATTCTACTAATTTCCTCGATCTGAAATTGATCAAACATGAATTCAAGATGTATTGGGGACTCTTGGGCCCAGAGTCAGTGACATAGCCACAGAGGACTAGAGTGGAGAGTGAAGTGTCCAGCTGATAAAAAGAGAGGGCATATACATAAGATCACCCACACTTGCAGATAATACCCACTTATCCTGGCTTCAGTGACTGGATGATCAGAGCTCAA